>NW_009235755.1:0-41198 GCF_000690835.1 Fulmarus glacialis
TATGGGCCTGCCTGCAGTGTGTGTGTGTGGGTACAGCTATATGGGCCTGCCTGTGGTGTGTGAGGGCTATATACATGAGCCTGCCTGTGGTGTGTGTGGGTATACCCATATGAGCCTGCCAGCGGTGTATGGGGGGAATATTGGGCCCTTAACGCCCCTATAACCAGCAGTGTGTTCAGGCATTCTGATGAGAAACTGAGGGGTTTTTTTTTTTGTTCACTTTAAAAATCTTGCTGAAGCATCTGCTTGGGCAAAAGGCATCATGGCTCAGCTTGAATCCTGCTCTCCATCCCTGTCTCCCCTGACCCTCCTGTCTCCTTGTGCTCCCTTCTCTGGGGAGAGAAGTTTCATCTCTGCTGCAGCTTCTGGGGGAGAGTTACTCCTGTGAGCATCAGGTAGATGACTCATTGCAGGAGCTGAATATGTTGGAGAATTAGGAAACCTAGTGAGTGTGCACCAGCAATTGCAAACAGAAGAGGCATGTCAAAATTTTGGCTAGCTGATCGTTTGCAGCAATTACACCAGCCAGCCCCCAGGTTGCCATCCCAGGCAGCAAGATTTGTTGCCTTCTTATGCTGATGACACTATGTGTGTTTCTGTCTTGTTAGCATCACCTGGGCACAAAACAATAGGATTTGACCTATTTTGAAGCTTAGAAACTCATTCTCCTGAGTTCTGTGGAGCTTGTTATGTTGTGTGGTTATAATGTGTATATGGCGCTGGTTTCTAATGAAAGGGGGCACGGAGGATGCCAGTCCTGTAGGGTGTATATCAGCGTACACCAAAGTCAGCTGAGCTATTGCAGTTCATGTTATCCATGGATACTTTATTATAATTAAATCTTCTATACGATTGTATATATTATCATTAAGTCTTCTATACGTGTAAAATTCAAAAGCAGATAACAAGTAAGACACATGCATTGAAATACGGGTTTGTATTATGTTAGCTTTAACATGAGTAGCAGCCTGCAGAGAAATGAGCTGTTCTTGCAGTTGTATACTGAAAAATACCATGAAACACGGTTGCTGTTACATGTGAGGAAAGATAGGATTTGCGCTGCTGAGAAAGATGCTTTTACCGTTACTAGTAAGTCTGTGATGCTGCCTATACATCCACTTGTTTTTTATTACGTTGAGTAGCCCAACTTGTTTTAGTGGTGCTACCTCTTTTAGTACCAACAGAAAGGTGCATCAGAGGCAGGAGACCTGGGGGCTGAAGTCCTGAGCTGTGGGTGGATGTCCCTTGCATTGGAATGGAACAACTTAGTCCATTTTGCACTTGAATTGCTGCTGGAATCTAATCTTCCTAATCGCCTGATGGCCTTCATAGAGGGAAGCTCTGCAACTAGGAGAACCTCTCATAAGTTCTTACCATGTCAGAATTATCTGTTACTAGAGAAAAGAACCCTTCAGGAAATGTTTTTTAACATATTTTAAGCAGTAGATTTAAAAACATCAAGTGTCAGTGATATTTTTAGAGGTGTGATGCCATGTACTAAGATATATTTTGATATATGCAGAAGACCTCAGTAATATTTTGGTTTGGACTAAAATTTGGGCAAATACTACCTATTTAAAGGTTCTAAGAAGTGTTTATACATTGGTGCTAACATGACTTTTTTTTTTTTTCCTTTCTGCTTAAGTCTTAATCTCATAAAAATTAAGCATACTGTTTAGTTGACTGTTTAAAAATATACGTTAGAATTCATTATTTATAATTTCTTGTTTTCTGAATGCAAAATTGGTAGTTGATTCATGAGAGTTAGGACTGAAGAAAATTGTATTTCTACTCTGTAAGTTCTGCAAAAGTTTTTGAAACTGGTCTTGTTTGTCAGTTTATAATTCTGGTATTTCCGCACAACAAAAATCGTTGAAGACTTGAGACTGACTCACTTGCTATCCATTGTTAGAAGAAAAAAAAATTTTTCTAAATAACAAAGTATTTTTGAATTAAAAATGAAGCAATTGTCTTAAATAATTTAACTTCAGATGGATTTCACACTCATTTACGTAGTAATGTATTTACTCGATAGGATCCTTTCACTTATTTAACAGAATAATTCCCTATATAATTCTTCTATACATTATTATTTCTAACAAAGAATGTCTTTGATCCATAGGGATTTCTGTAGTGGTAGCCTGAATGCAAACATTCTGAAGAATTGCATTTACCTAACAACAAAAGCTATATAGTTTGTAAAACATGAATGAAAACTAATGCCTGTGTGAGCTCACTTGCTGAAGTTTCACTCGAGTCAGCGAAATGGAAGTTGAAGTTCATCTCAGCGTATTTTAGAAGGTCCTTTTCATTTAAAAACAATGATAGAACCTGTGGAAGTTTGTGGATGCATTTAACTCATTTGAAAGTGATGAACGTGACAGTTCTATTCAAACAGTTGATGATGCTTAACAATACATTTTACCTTTTTTTTTTTCTTTTTTTTTTAATAAGCTGCTGTGCAGACCTGAGAGGCCTTTTTTTCCTTTTGTGTGGAAACTTTCTGTTGTTGTGGCTACTGACTGCTCAGCAGAATGTGGTGTTTGGGGAATATAGGATGTTCGGTGTCAGTTTTTCTCCCTTTTTTTAATTTAAAAATATGAAATTACAATATCCAGTAGTAATAGAGGCGTGATTAGTCTAAATATGTGCATTCAGCCTGCCAGCAGTGGATAACGATTTTTGCTTAATTGGGACAGAATTAGTGGGGAAGTGTTTGGCTCGTGGAAAATGGGAAACTCAGCCTTGCCCTGCTAATAAAGGAGTAGCCATATAAAGATTCAAAGAATAAATAAAGAGGAAATGCAATAAGGTTTTTTTTACTCAGTACAGTATGTAAATATAGTGCCATATCTATATCTATACACACACATATGTACATTGTACTAAAAAGAGTAGTTGCGTGTTCTTTTTCCGTACTCTTGACTAATAAATAAATAGTGTGTGTAATCTGAATGATTTTTCCTGTCAGTCTTTATTCAAATTCCTTACATTTTTTGTAAGGAAGAGGCAAGGCAATTTGGTTTTAGTTTGTAAAATTGGGTGAGTGAATTAAATAGTGTGGTTGAGTAAAAAGATCATGTTGTATAAGTGTGTTATGATTTGTAGGGCAAATTGTGCAAAATATACGTATATTTATGTAATAATTCTACTAACAATATGGAAAAATATTTTCCAGAGGTGGCAATAACTTGGTAATTGTAGAATCATTAAAAATAGATTTCTTGATGATTTTTTTTTTTTAAACTTTATGAAAGTACCGTGTGTTCTTTTAGAGTCTGTGTGACTCAGCAAAGAAAAACTTTAGACAGTTTCATTTGGAACAGAAATTAATCGTTTTCATTTTTCCTTTTAGAAAAGATGCAAATGCCGCATTGCTAAGTAACTTTGAGGTAAGTTTATCTGTGTCCTGGTTTTAAACCAGCAGTTTAAAGCTGTAATCAGTCACTTGTGTACTTCTTCAGAAGCTGAAAATTGCCAGTGGCAATCAGCAAGACCTATAGGTGATTTCCACCCCCTCCATTTGATTTGTTATTAAGAAAAAAGCTTTTTAAAGAAAATCTAGTTTTCTAGAAAATTACTAGTTTTCAGTAGTAATGAGTACTGTATTATTATTTGGTTGGTCCCAAATCTACTAAAACAGATATAAATATGTTTTTCAAATAGATGAGGAGCAGATCTTTAGAATGTCAGGAACTTTAACTTCAGCCTTGTCATATTTACACTGTTGCTGTGTGGTTAGTTTGTTGAATCCTCTTGTGTATGCTGGTTTGTTATTTAGGATTTGATTCTCCACATCTTTAAACACTTGTGTATTTGGGCAAGTGCACTGGATTCACTGGTGCTTTGTATGATGACATATGGTGCATTGGATCCCAAATCGGGAATGTTGACACCTCTGTAACTGGGCAGCAATGTCCAAAATACCTTTTTTTAAATTTTATCTTATGATAAGCCAGTATACCACCAAGTGTGTGACACACTGATTGCTGGAGTCTCTTTAATATTGCAAATAAAAATTCTTGCAGAAAAATTCAAACATTTTTCACAGATGGCTGCTGCTAGAATCAATGTTTTGTATTTAACTTTAAGCTTGTGATGTGCAGTATCATCCGAGAACCTATAACTCATTAATGCATAGTTTTATTAAAGCCAGTGCTACTGGAAATGCAGTCTCACACCTCTAAATGCTTGACAGTATGTTTTTTTAAAGATTGTGAGGTGTTTCCGAAGCAGGTTAGGTTATAGTAAGCATGAGGCAGTTTGCTGATCTGAGACGTGTTACTCAGGATAAACACTCCTAGAAGCTAGTGATGTACCTTGATCTGGTGTCATGGGGAAGCTCCAGTGGCCTGTCATAACAAACAATGAATATTGGCATACAAATAACAAATTAGAAAATAATCTTATTTTCTAGTGTAGATAAGTTCTGAATCATTTTCCTCTCTCCTGAGTAAAGGTATTTTTTTAGTGAGGTAGAAAGAAATGTAATGTTCTTGTTGGTAAATGAATGTAAGTTTTTGAATGGTTTTAATAACCCAAATGCTTTGTTTATATTGTTGTATTGCTGAAGCTTGAAAGTTGCACAGCTGTTTCATCCTGTTCTGAAATAAATCTTGAAATGTTTTATCTTGAGCTGCATCTGTCTGCGTACAGCAGAGCAACCATCTGGTTACTGTTAGAAGAGCTTTAATGAGGTACTTGGAAAGAACTATCTTGCCTAAGAAATAGGTGATACTATGTCAGCCAAACTAGTATTAAGTGTCTGTTAAAAACATACTATTGCAATACAGAAAATAGCAAGTATTTCAGAGGTTATTTATTGCAAAATCATCTCTTCTTCCTCCTTCTTCATTTGCTGGGATATTTGTTGGAATCTAGGTATTACTGCCTGCTGAGGTTCAAGTACTGGTGTCAGTCACATTATGTAAAATCTATAGGTGTCCTAAAGGTATGGTCCAGAATAGGGAGAATTGCAGAATCCGTTCTTCATGCTCTTCAGTCAGAACTTTCTTCAGCTGAGATTTTTGTTGGTGAGTGTACCATGTGCGTTGAAAAAAAGCAAAAGGAAGTGGAAAACGAAGTTACTGATGAGAGTGCTTATTTCTCATTTCCCTTTCACAGTAGTTGTCATGCATGCAGCTTTTTGAATCTTTGCAGGAAGGGATTTGCAGTGTTTGCAGCTACAGGCTTTTGGGGCATGGCTTTTCGCTGCTCTTCAAAGTACTGATTCCCCTGAAACGACGGATCTCTTTCTGTTTGCTCCTCTTTCCAGTTGCAGTTTGACTGTCATAGCTAACACTCTTTATCGAGGTAATATTTTGCACGGAAAGTGATGTTTGAAATGAGTATTCAGGACTGACATGTTCTATGTCCTATGCCTACATTTATTCTGTGAGTTTGGAGTTGTCATTTTGTATCTCATTGTCACTGGCTATATTTTCTTCAAATATTTATTCGATAAAAGTTCATAGCTTCAGTTTTGGCTTTCAAGTGAGGATTGACAACTGGTGGTTGATACACAAGGTGTTCCTTTTTCATAGAAGATACAATATAAAGTAATTGCAGGATTCGTAGCTGGTAATATTCTTGTTTCTCACTGTCTAGAAGTGTTTGTATTTTATTTCTATAGACTTGTCAGTTTATAATGTCATTGGATCTGGATCTTGAATGAAGCTAGTTAAAAATTAGGGGATAAACAGTAAGAAGTGGTCTGTTACTTTGCTGTGGTTATTGGCTCTGGGTATATTGTAAAGCCTGAAGCAAAAAATCTGAAGAAATTTCAACTTAATGTGATTTAATATGGGAATAAAAGAGTAATTGTGATGCTGTCTCAACATTTTGCTGCATGTCTAGCTGTAATGAATAAAGGTGGTGTGTTGCAACAGATTTGACAAAGCACAGTTGCAAAAATCAAAACGTCTTCCTTGCCTTCAGACTTACCCTCTGAATCTCGCTCCTACATTAATATTCACTGCATCGTAAATGTGAAGACGACATTATTACATTCTTTTCAGGAATGTCTGCTTGTATTACATTGTTGTGATGAAACAGGGAGCTAATTTAATCTTTGTGGCTTAACATACCATAACACCATACCGGTCACTGTAACATTTACTATTATGAATAACTACACTGGAATTTACAATAGGATCACTAATCTCAGGAGCATCTATATGTCAAGCCTTTACTTAGTTGGTTTCTGGCAGTGTTACAGTTGTAGAGTTTACTTTTTTTTGCGGATAATGTAAAATTGCATCTCTGTGAGACAAGATATATATCCATTTTAATATTATAGGTACATCTGTCAAAACAAATCCACTAGGGCCATAAACTTGTGTGACATTTTGCTTCAAGCATCACTCATATTTAAATGGCAGCTCTGTGCCAGTACAGCAGTGTATGACCCAACTCTGTTCAGGACATGAGATAAGATAAACAAGTAGGATAGATTCATCCTGGCAGCTTCTCCTTTGGGACTATTGGATAACATTTACCAAGTGCTGAAAATCTGTTTAAAATAGTCACAATTTTTAAAAAACAATTTACATTGGATTTTTTTACCTATTCGTCATTCTGGTGCCAAAATATTTTTCATTTCAATTGCTGGTGCATTCACCAAAGAAGCCATGGGGTTTTTTTTGTTGTTTGGTTGGTAGCATTTTGCATTGTTCATTTATGTTTTCCTGCTATTTTTAGATAAATACTTTAGATAAATACTCTCAAAACGTCTAAAACACTTTTTCCTCCCCCCCCCTAGGTGTTCCAGTTACTTACTGATCTTAAGCAGCAGCGCAAAGAGAGTGGAAAAAACAAGCAGAGCTCTGGTCAGCAGAATCTGAACACAATCATGTATGAAGTGAGTAGCACTGTGAAATTCCTTTGCAAATTAGCCTAAGCTGGAGTAATTCACATCCTTATGTCTGTATATTAATAATTTTGTATCAAATTTCCCCTATTGAAAAAAGCAGTAAAATACATTTTTTGTGCCACTTTTCTGTGGTTAGTTTATTCAGGTTGTAGGCTAACTGCGCTGTCCAGGCTGAGGCATGCAGCTGCTCTTATTAAAATCTATCACAAAAAGAATAAACCCCCCCCTTGTATTTTAACTGTTTAGTTTTGTGGGGGTTTTTTGATTCCAAATATTCTATCTTTTTAAGACCCAGGGCAGAACTTGCTATCATCTGATGAATTGATGATACCACCTAATCATGGTTTCAAAGCTGAGGCACAGGTATTTTCTTAGGAACAGAATTAAATGACTAATTTCCCACTAAAATGGATTTTTTTTTTTTTTTTTTTTTTTGGTCAAAAGAGCAAGATGGATGTCAGATTGGTAATAAACGTTCAATCTGTTGCTAGGAAAAACTAAAATCATATAATACAAATATTAACATTTTAAATATCTCAAATTAGCAACTTCATAGCAGATTTGCAGTGTGACCTATTGTGTTTGTGTCAGAGAATTGCCTGAGTAGCACCACGATTGGCAGCGAGTTGAAAGCAGTTTGCCTTGCTTGCATGGGTAATCCCATTGAGCAGTGAAACTACTCATGTGAATAAGATTTGGCCTAGGCTTTGTTTTTGTTTTAGTTCTGGCTTTGTTTGAAAAGATACAGCAATGTAATTCCCAAGCCTTATATTCAACAAAAAAATCTAATTTAAATCTTCATGGAGACTAACAGTCTCTTCCTGTACCTCTTGAAACAGCTGAGAAAGATCCTATGAGTATATTTTGTCAGAATACACCTTAAAGCTTCAATTGCCTTGTTATATTTTACATGTTAAATACCTATAGGATGCTCGTTTTTGTGCATGGAGTGAAGCTGATGTAAACTCTAGGTACATTTTCTCTATGTTTGTCTGAAAGAAAACCAGAATTTGATCTTGCAGGATTGTTTTTATTCATGCTGAGTATATCTTCATGAGCTCTGTGCAGGCTTGTAACCATTGGTACTGAAATAACTAGATGGAGCTTGCTAAACTGGAGCTATGTTTTGCTGTATGTCTGGCATTTTAATTGATTTGAAATTGCCGAAAAAGACTAAACTGGAAAAGAAATTACTCCTGTTAAATAATCTTATTACATGATAATAAGATGATGTTGTTTCAGTCATTATTGGTGTATAATAACTCCATTTTATCTAAAAAGGTCAGGACGGGACTCAGAGAAGGGAGCATTATCCAACACCTTATTGTGCTTTTAAATATATTTCTCAGTAGTCCAGTGAAACTGGTCCTTAAGAATACCAGTGATTCATATTTCATCAACATTCTATCTGTTAAGTAGGATGAATTATCCTGTGTTGTGGAAATCTGTTTTCCTTTACCTAGCATTTTTAAATGATAAGAGTTTAATGGAAATACACTGGAAATAAATTTGCATATTTTCTTATTTGCCATACTGATCTTGTAGCTCATTTTTTCCCAGTATCTGTTGTTTTCTGCTCTGTGAATACTGAATACTGATGTGAATATTCAGCTTTTTTGGCTTCTGACTTTTCAAATATAAATACTCAGTTTAAAGATTTTCTGAGAAAGAAATTGAAAAAGTATCATATAGGATTTTATGGGTTTTTATTATTATTATTATAGATAATCTGTGCATGTGGTATCCTACCATACATGTGTCTCTGTATTTGCAATCCAGTTAGTGCATCATGAGTCAGTTGTGTTGATACTTTCAAGCTTTATGTATAGCTATGCAGTATCAACAAATGAAAATTTTGTTCCTTAATTCAAAACAAGCATTGACAATACTCTTTTAAATCCTTCATTGTGTGCTGATGCACACAATGCAGACAATGCAAGGATTTCCTTGACTTTTCCATTGATTCCATTATTTTCAACTCTTCGTTTTGGGGTCTAATCAAAGCAACATTCAGGAAGATTCTAAGCTACTTCCAGTGAAAAGACAGCTGTGAACTGGGATTTGTGTAGGGTTTTTTTATTGACAATTTTTTTTTTTACTTGGGTCAAATTACATTATGTATTATCTGCTAGGTGTCATGTTGTTTTAAATAAAGCAAGCAGATGTAACATCTGCTGCAAAAGTTAGCTGAGGTTGGTAGGTGTTACATGTAAGAAATAGAGCAAAGATAAATTGTCTCAAGTCAGATAAACATTTCTAATACCGCAGTATTCTTGCAGATTTTCATGACAACCCACGTAACCTGCTTCTATGAACTTTAAGAAAGCATTGCCAAATATGCATATAAAGGATGAAAACAACCATAGATTGGAGAGCTTAATGAGTTATTTGTGGGTTGGCAGTGAGAGTATCCCTGGCACTGAGCACATGAAAACTTGGCAGAAGATAACACGGTTTTAAGGATGAATAGTATTCAACTTTTCTGAAGTGTTACTGCTTTTAAAAAACAAAAACCAAACCAACAAAAAATAAACACCACAAAAAAACCCCAAACCCCGTATCTTGGTACCTTTTTAAACTAGCTTTGAATCTGTAAATGTTTCTTGGTTTTAAAAGGAAAAGTAAATCTGAGTGATACTATTCAGCACAGATGTATGTCTTGATCACAGTCTTAGCATCACCTGAGATTATTTCAAACCAAGAAAGCAAATGTCTTTCGCAAATGTCTTTCACAAACAGCAGGTATTTTTTAGTAGACAGAGCTAAAACTCTCTCCTTTCCTGTACTGTCCAACATGCGACTTTGGGCTTTGAACAGATCAGATAAATGAGCATCCAAAGCCATAGAGGGAATAGCCAAAGCTGTAAGTCTCACCTGCGCGTGTCATGAGCTGGCTGGGTCATGTCTTTATGGAATGAATTCACTGGGGCTTTCTGGATAAGTCCTAATATAATTTCCATTACATAAAGTTGTAGTTACATATTGCCTGTTTCTTTACTCTTTCAGCAAATATCAGTATAGTCTTACTAAAGACAGAAAAATGTGAGTGATCTGTGTCATCTATGACAGCACTTCCCAGTGTTTTTTAAAAAAAAAAAAAAAGTAAAAAGCCAAGCCCCAAAACCTGAATTGACTTTTCCAATTTTTCTGAGTAGTACTGAGGAGACTTTTCAACATCGGCTTGTTTCATACACAACTGGTAAAGCAAATAGTAACTGTGAAATAATTTATACTTACTTTCTATCCATTGCAGACACTGAAGTACATTTCAAAAACACCCTGTAGATACCAGAGTCCTGAGACTGTGAGAGATTTCCTCGTAGCAATGAAAGGCCATAAGCTAACCAAGTAAGTGGAGATGTGCCTTTGAGTAAAAGTATAAACTCCTGGCAATGTTGAAAAACTGATCCCCATGTACACAGTATGATAATCTGTCTGGTTGTGATTAATGTATTTTAAGTATTTTCTGCCATTATTTAAATACTCATCCAAACATCTTTTCCTTCACTCGTTAACGCCTACATGGATGAGTATTTCCTTAAGTGGGCCTGTGTTTACCAATGTATTTCTCAAACAGATTCTTGTCAGTATGTTGGTTTTTAGCGTGGTTTCACATGGTCCAAGCACAAAGTAGAGTTCATAAAATGTTTCCTGAGGAAGAAGTTGTAAGTTGTAAATGGGTTTTGAACACAGTAAGAGAACTGCAAAAAAAAAAAAAACCCAACCCAACCTCAGTTTATTATCAGTCTTATTTTTATAAACTTCCTTAAGCAAAAATGCACTCATTCCTAAGAGGCGAAAAAGGTGACTGTATTGCAGGGAGGTAATAAGTAAATAAAATCCTAATACAGATGTATGGGAAAGAATGTTATTTTGAAGTTAAGTTTTATGTGAATCTGTGAACCTCAACTGCTACAGATGATCTCTCAGTGTTATGCTCTCTGATTGGCATTTAGCAAACTAAGATGTTCGTCTTCTCTTTTTGTGCTGTTTGTCCACTGATATTTATGTCCACTAGGATTTCTGAGATGTACATTTCAGTTACCTAAATATTGTGTCAGTCAACCTTTTCCCCCCTGCCGCAGTTTCTAGTAAAGCTGAACATACAGTTCATTCTTCTTATTTTGGGAAGTCCTGCATAGAAAATAAAAGACTTCCTTCACAGTTACAAGAAGACTCAAAGGGCATTTTTCCTCTTTGGCAGTGGTGTGAATGCCTGTTCGCAGTGCTTGAAACGCATGATCCTCTCAAACCTCTCTCCAGAGTGAGAGTGAAGCCTGTAGATAATCAGACCCAAAAGAAATTCAATCAATTGGCTACTTGCTTGGATAGCTCTAATCAGTCATCTGATTTTTAAAGCAGAAAAACCAAAGATTTAGTTGCTTCTATATGACTCCCTCTTCACCACGAAGAAGTCGTTTATGCTGTATAGACACTGACTGCATTTTTCTTCCCTGCTGGAAGCACTCCCGAAGAGTTCATGCTCTGGGAAGGACGCTCTTACTTATAGTTCGGTTGTGTCACAAAAAGAAACCCAAAGTGAGAGCATCTGGAGAGTGCAGTGCTACAAGGCAAGTTTCTACCCTGTCCAAAGCATAGTAAGTTGAGTAGAAAGCAGATTGTCAGCTATTTTGTTGACTTTCAGTGACCCCTTTCTACAAACAATTATGCTTACATCCAGTATATCAGCAGCTCTGGTCACAGTATTGCTGTCTTTGCAGACACAGGGGTGCTAGTACTTGGAAGCTTTGTCATGGGTATTGTGACTTTGCTTGTAGTGGTTTCTTTTGTAGAGCTGAAGTTGCCAGGTCAGTATGTCAGTGTTTAGTCCTCCCATACCTCATTTTATATAGCAGAATACTAATTAATATAGTGGGCAAGAATACCCTAATTGTTTTCTGACATTGAGGTATTCAAGTATGGAGAAAATACTCTGTTTACTGTAAAGAGCTGATAGCATGGAAATGAAAGAGTATCTTAAAATCAGCCACAAACTATTTCTTCAAATAAGTAGCAAGCATTCCTGATTTCTGGTACTGTGGAACAGTCATCCTCTTCGAAGTGAAATAAGCTTGTTCAGTGTGTGCAGGGCAGCAGTTAGGAAAGCACCGGAAGAATGGTATATCACAGCAAAAAGCCAGTGGGAGTTAAAAAGGCAGAATAGGATTTTTTAGAAGTAGCTGAATGAGTTAGGTGTAAGAGTCCCATTAAAAGTCAAAGGGCTTTTTTTGTTTTAAAGCTCGTTTCTAAATTTCTTTGTGGTAGAATTTGGCCAGGACCTCAGGGTTAACTCTTACAAAAAAGGCAGGGGAGCTCTGTTATCACGTCAGATACCTTGACCACATCTGCTGCCCCATGTGGTGTCTCTGAGAGTAAGTACTAAATGATGTTGGGTCATAATGCAGAGAATTCTAGCTACAAAATGTCTTACAGTCTCCCATACCGCCTAACTGTTCTGTAGATCTACCCAAATATTCACCTTCCCAAACCTGCTTGTTCTTTGAACTTGAATACAGCACCACTGCAAAGGTTGAAATAGTTACAAGGTTTAAATGAGCTTTTTGACTGTTTTATCTTCTTTTTATGGATGCTAGGAAATGCCATTAGTTTTAGGTATCATCTTCTCTGCCCTTTTTCTCTGAATCAGAGTCTGTAAGATAAGCAAGAGAATTACGCACAAGTCATTTCCTTCTGCATAATGGCAGAAGGACAAGAGGGAACAGCCATGTGCTAGTTTAGGTTACAAATTTACCATGTTTATGGCTTACCAGAACTCAGACTGGACTGTGATACCTTAGTTTCTTGAGCATCCTCTACAACTTTACTTTTAGTTAATATCTTTGTCATTTGGTAAAGAACTTGCCAGCACTGCATTTGCCACGTACTTTACAAAATAAGAAACACAATTGTTTAGTGTGATCCTGGCACTTTTTCTTTCTTCTAATCTTTTCCATTCAGACACTTCAAGCTAGAAGTATCAGAGCCCATCTGGCAGCCTCTTCTCACCAAAACACAGAAAGCATATGGTGTGCAATTACTATATAATGCACTTTATGTTAAACTGCTTAAAATAATAATGCCTCCAAGGAAATTTTGAACTACCCTTTGGTTCATAACCAAGATAATTTCAACACCGTTCTGTTGTTAAATAAATTAAATGCTAAAGGCTTTAATCATTTCCATTCTGTGGGATGGAGGTGGTATTTATTTAAAAGGCTTCACCAGAGATTTCGTTCCAGTTAGCGTTCCAGTTAGGTTCTTTTCTTTGAGAGGAAAGAACCTGCAATATTTGCTCTCCAGGACCTTGCTTATATGATCTTGCTGTAATGACCTTTCCTCCCACAGAGAGTAATGAATTCCAGAGTCTGTCTTTGCTAATTCCTTTCCGGGTAAGGCATTCAAAGATGTGCTCTCTCCCTTAATCTCTTAGCTGGTTATATGCTGTTTCTGCTGGTAACAGTTTTCTGAAGGTAGCTGATTTGATTTAAGATGTATGTTAGCTGGTGTCTGTCCCCAGTCAGGGCACAGCAGCATTTTCTGTTTTCTCATTGCAAGAGGAATAAAGGTTCTGGTTAAAAGGCAGAACTAGTCAGAAACACCCCCTCATCTGAGACTGGTTCCTCTGCCGTTTAAATTCCTTGTTATGACTCTGCCTCTAATCAAGGAGGAAACAACTAAGTAGTGTGTTTGTGCTGTTAATTAGGCTCAGCAACTTCTTTTCTAATACAAGGACTTCAGGGCTTTGAATATAAGAAGGATTTGCAGCTATATCTGAAAACCTGATGGGGGTAGGTAGAGTGAGGAGCTGACTTTCCCTGCTCAGCATGTTATTGCAGCACACAAGCACTAGGTTGTGCTAGTGTATGTGAGAATTTCAAGGTAGTGAAGAAAGACCCAGACACCATCCAGAGAAGCACCAAGAATTGAGGTACATTCATTTAAAGAACGGCACTTTTAATGAAGTGAATTCTCATTTTTCCCGCCCTCTTTCTACAAACCTGCAATACTAACCATGCAGAATGTATTGCTCGTCAGGCTACATGTGATGTCCTAAAACATTCTGGCTCCAGTTACAGTGCTGGCAAATGCTGTAGTTCCTGTAAAATCACCTCAAGTCTTTTCTTTCTGTTATTGCTGATATTTGCTACTCAAAATACCACGTTAACAGACCAGCATATCTTTTCCGCTGATAACCATCAACTTTGTGATGGGTTTTTCTCACTAGTGTTACAGGCAGAAAAAATTAATTTCTCCTAAAAGGCAAATTTTAAAAATAAATACTAATGTGTAAAAACAAGTTAAACCTTTCGGAGTCATTTCAGATAGCTGCCTTGCTAAATGGAGCAAATTCAAAGACATCTAAACCTATATTTCACTGATACAGTCAGTAAAGTGTGGTAAAACACAGTTTTTTCCATGTCATCAGTTATTTTGGTAAAATTGAAACTGTAGAACTGAGTTGTGGTTTTTTTGGTTTTTTTGTTTTTTTTTTTTAACGAAAAGCTCCAAACTGACATCATAGTGAATTTTATTATTACCTTGTTGAGGCCTCAAGCTTTGGCTAACACTACAGTACAGTAAGCCATGTTGTACTTGGAAATACAGTATGCCACTAGGAGCTAATTTTCCAGTTTTAGTCCCTAGAATGGCTTCATATTTTGTAAGGTAGTGCGAATGGCATTGCATGAAAAGAACATTTATCAAGCTTGTGCTCTGTAATTGCGGTTAAATGAAGATTGGCTCAACTTGTACTTCTTCCTGTTACTGATAGCCTATCTTAGATCTAATTTTGGAATAATCAAATTTCCAATCACTGCATATTATCATAATTTTGAAAATTGGACATAAACATTGCCCTTTTTGTCTTTAAATCAACACATTCAAGGAAGCATTGAGCTGAAAATCGGTAGTACTTCTAGAAAGTATTTTCCCTCATTACTGCCAAAACCTACAACAGATATAAAAGTATTAAAGGCTGGATGATTTACTTTGTATTTTTTGTCTCCTTCAGAGCTTTCAGAGTTGAATATTCAACATCGAAGTCAGGATGGTGCTATTTTAACAATAGCATCATTTAATAGCCTTTAAAAAGACCATTGTGTTTCCCACTGAATTGATTTGAAATTAACCCTTTGATCTGTAGCAGTGTTGCTCAATTTTTTGCATTCAGATACCATTAGCAGCCCTCAGATTTCATCCTGCACAGATGTACCGACATTGAAGTGCAGTGGTAACCCCTGTGGAGAATACAGCCCAGTATGTTTGCACAGACCATGCGCAGGCTGCTACTGTGATTTCGCAGACCGCAGCTGGGGACTGCTCATCCGTAACCCGAATCCTGTGATCTTGATTCAGACAACATTTTACATGAGTTGCCGTGGTTGACTCAAGACCATAGGATTTGACTCTTAAGTATTTTCAGCTAGTAATAAAATACATGGTTATGTATACTGCTGTTACTTTATGGTTTTCCTAAGCAACTAAAAAACATACATGACTGAGGATAAATTTGCCTCTGCACAGTCACAGATGTTTTAGGGGTTTTTTTTTTTTTAGCTCTGTGTGCTGTATCTTGGCACTAATACTGTTCTCTTCTTATCCATGCCTATAGATCTCTTCTTAGAAAAACAAAACGTGGGTGCATATATATTTACATACAGTCTAGGAGTTCAGTAGCTAAAAAATGGGCAATACAAAGACATTCAATATGAGGTTTTGGTTAAAATATAAATGCTGCAAATATTTGGCTAGCTGCTGACAGAAGAGGATACGTTTTGTCTTAATTTGCACAACAGTATGTAACTGTTTTTATTATTTTTTAGAATCTGAGTTTATTGTGCACTGTGGCAATGTGCTGTCCATTCTGTCTACCCAAATATGCAGTGTAATCTTGACCACAAGACAGTGATTTTTTTTTTTTTTTGTCTTCTAAAACTTTTTTTTGACCATGAATGTAATGTAATCCTACATCTTCACCTCCTACAATACACACTCTCCCCTCAACGCAGACCTCAGACCCATTTTCTTCTCCCATAACTGCATGCATTTTTGTCTCCTGCAGCCCGAGCTTTTTATGTCCCAAAGCCCACTCCACATCACTTTGCCCTCAGCTGGAAATGCTGATCTTGGCTCTAGCTGAGTTTCAGCTGCTGCTGGATGTGGGCTAGAAGTGGGGAGGCACTGCTCAGCCTAACAGCAGTAATTGCCATTTTGGGATTTCTCACTAGGCAGGTCCTGTAAGAGTCTGCATAACGGGCAATTAACTCTGATTAGTGGAATCTTGCTTTTATGTGAGAAAATGGCTTTCAACTGTCACTCATCTTTTGTATATATTCTTCTCTTGAACGAGCAGCTTTCATGTTCCAAACAGTGTTACTAAAATCCAGACAGTCCAGAGAAAATACAAAGACTTACTTTTTGGGGGCAATTAAGCTGAAAATATTCTTTACCTTCTGTTTAGTTGAATGGGACAGTTATCCTTTTTGTTTAATGAGCATGACTGTAAACATGCGTGCTGTAGAAAGAAAGATGTGTAAAGATGGATTCATCCGAGTTAGAAAAAGTTCCTTTTATTTTTTAGATGTAATGGAGCATGAACTAAATTCAGGCTTATCATGTCTGTGCCCATGCAAAATACTGCAGTCAGCACTGATACTGGTGCATGTTCAGGCTTGCAGCGTGCAAGGCTTGCTTGCCTTCCTTAAAGCTTATTTCTGATGGAATTGTGGGTATTCAGGTTCTAATTTGTGTACGTGCTGGCAAGAAATCCCAGGTACACAGAGACTCTGACCCTAATAGTCAACTTTTGGTACCAGTGTTAAAAAAGCCAGTGCAGTGGGTACTGAGCTCCAACTCATACTGCATGCAGTCCTACACTGCGCTGAGGAATCCAGTTTTCTATTGCAACATTGAACTTCAGAGGCATTTTGTGAGCGTTTGCTTCAAGGGGATGCCAAGAGTAGTACCGTTCTGGTCGCTCCATTTGTTATGAGTAGGGAAGGTCAGAAATTGCATGCAGGGAGAAGAACTGAGACCAAAGCATCAAAAGCGTCCCCTGAGCTGATCTCAGGGATGGAGTGGATGTCTGTGTTCTGTACAAACAGCAGGAAGAGCTGCTAACATGGACCTCCCGAGTAAGCAGAGGTAACTGTTCATGTCTTGCACACATGCATGCTTGGTATTTCTTAAATAATCTCAGGAGCTGGATATTTACCAAATAGAAAAGAAAAGATAAAATGTTACTGTTCTCTATTGCAGGAGGAGCATATCTACCCATACTAGTATCCAGTGTACCCGTATTAGTATCAACGTATTTGTCTAGATGTCTTCAATTACAGTGAATTATCCCTTTGCCATCTTGCAATATTTTGCCAAAATAAAGTAACTTACATCCTCATTATCAGAATGATACTTAGCTTGATCAGCAAATAACTAGCTCGGTACCGGTTTTCAGATGACACTTACTGAATTTCTCTGTATCTTCGGATTCAATCTCTATGTAAATAAAACAAATGTATTGCTTAAATCATAATTATGTAATGTTAACGTGTCTAAAGATTATTACTTTTTAGTGTTAATTAGTGTTTATAATTTCTAAAGCCCTGTAACACTACACAAGCACTTTCAGATGAAATATGTCATTTATGTAGCTTTTGGTTTTTGCACCCTGCTGCTAATTCCTTTTTGATGTTCTGAGTCAGTTTTCCAGTAGAGAGCTTTGCAGATCAAAAACAGGCATGAAATTGTTCAGATAACACATTTTAATGACTTACTTGCAAATTATCTCTCATTCTTCTGTACAGATTTTAAAAACTGCACATACTCTGAATGATACCATCTTTGGTGAAATAATGCTTTTGAGATCCTTTTGTCCCGACTGTAAAACTTCTATCTATTCCCTAATGAGTTATGGTAATGTTAATGGCTTATAAGCAAAAAGTCTTTGAGAGGTGACCTTTTTTGTGTCCTGTATTTCTTGTCTTCAGGAAACATGAACAGTTTCACTAACTGATTGGTTTTAGTCATGATGTATAACTGGTTTTAATTTATTTCTGTTCCTACCTGCTCTGCCAGTAATCTTTCTGTGATAAACATGGTGTGGAGCTCTAGTCGTTCTAAGATGGCTCTGGATAAATAAGATTTGTGTTCTTTAGCACAGGCATGATATGGCTTTGGTTATTTGATGTTGTTTATTTGCCTCCGAAGTGTTACTGGCAACAAATTTCGAAGATATTACTTTGGAAAACAAGAATATGAGAAAATTTATCTTACGTGTTCTTTTGTAAAAGTCAAATGATATGTTTTGTCTGGAGATGTGGTGGAGCTTTAGGATTGGATTGGGACATGTCTTGCTGCAAAAGTAAAGAAAGCCTTGCTTAAAAAGGCTCTGATCTCCGAAGTGGCATGTGAGTGTACAGTGCAGTGAGAAACTTGTATGAGTTCATTAAACAGTGAACGTAAAAGCCTGTCTTTGTAAGTAGGGCTTTGGGAGGAGGGGGAGGTGTTCTACAAGTAGATACCCTCATAGCTGTCCTGTGAGAGCTGCAGATGTTGTCTCTGTCTTAGATGTCTGGAAACTGAGGCACAGACACGTGCTTGGCCAGGAACCATAAAGCAAATAACATTGAAAGCCAGGACCAGAGTGCCAGCTTCTGCATCTCCGTCAAGTGCTCCAGGCACTGGACCAAACAGTTTCCTAGCTCTTGAGGAAAAAGTATGAAATCTTTCATACATTCATTCAGATGAATTGGCCAGATTTTTGTATGCTGAAGATGTTATTTAGTGTTCTTTACTCAGCTCTGTTAGGACTTCTGCTTTTATGGCAGTGATGTCTTTTGCTACAATTTTACAAGGGTGGCATTTTTCTCTCATTGATTCCTTAAATGACCTGCTTTCAATTTCAGTTCTGGTCTAAAGGATTTCAGTACTTGTGTCTTGTCAATATTAAAGTTTTATTTCTGTCCTTGCATTGCTTATGGACAGTCGTAAATGGCAATAGTTACAGATACCTTATCTTTCTGACGATAAGGCAGCCAACAGTGGTGCTCTCAGTTTAGTGTTAAATTCAACCATGCTCTTAATAGTCTCTTGTTGTAAACATCAAGCTGCCAAATAAATAGATATAAGTGATAGCATGGGAAAACAAAGGAGGCATATTCACTGCTTTTCACTGATGGAAACATATTTTGCTTTTATCCTTGATTCTCCAAAACCAAATCAATCTAATAATTCTGGCTAACAAAGCTAATTCTGATTCCTTTGTGTCGTCCGTAAAATCACAGTATTCAGAATTTAAGACCAAAGCCTGTGCTGCCAAGGGGTTGTTAACAGGAGGGGGGGGCGGGGGGAAGTAAACAGTTGTTCTGCAGGAGGGAAGAGAGAGCATAGTCACTACAGTGGGAATTGCCTTTAAATACTGATTTATACTGTAACTGACACAAAGGACCTCCCCCCCAGCATCCTTCTGTATTTTTGCAGCCTGGATGCGCCTTACACTTCATGAATGCAGGGACAGATCCTTTCCAGGCACTAGAAAATCCCCAAGAGGAGGGAGCAGGTCTGGCCGGGGGCCATGACCATGCAGTCCTTTTTAGTGTTATTTAGTGGAGCCTTCAAAGAATATAGCAACAACTGCTGCAATGTACTGTCTTATGGGCCTTTCCTTTTCTCCTCCATGCCACATCTCTTCCCCACTCTTACACCTCCAAACCCCACTGCCTTTAAAGCACTCACCGCTTAATCATTCCCCCTCAGTCTTACTGTCTGTAAAATGGGGATAGTGATCCTTACTATTTTGTACAAGACGTACAAATAAGTGTGGGCAAGTGCAAGGAACTAATGTGATAATTGGTGTTTCTTAGAAAACACTTTGAAACCACTGTTAAAATATTTGCTTTAGGAACGTATTTAGGCACCTTTTTTTTAAGGAGTAAGTTGATGGCTCTGCTGGAAGGGCAAATGCTGATGTGCAGGTAGAAACATTTTCCTGTTCTTCAGCAAAAATATTCTTTTAGCTGTAAAATCTGAAATCGGTGTGAAATCTGCCACACTTGTTGGCATTTATCCAGGTGCCAAATGTCACTCTATTGCAAGCTTTTTCTGAAGACTGAGAAAAATCTTCTGATGTGGTTCTGTAGAAGTAGGAAAGAAGATTAAAAGGATAGGGTGGTACCCAAAATGTTTGAGCTCGTTTTTTAAACAGACATTTTGAACAGTTCTGTGGTTGGTTAAAAGGGAGTTTTCTTCTCCCCCACCCCCGTTTATAAAGTCCTAATTCCTTATCCCCTTCTCCAATTTTGAAATTTAGAGAGTAAAAACAAATAGGTACATTTGTAAAGTAAATGTAAATTCAAGATGTTGAATTGTGTACGCTTTTTAATGGTTAATGAATATATAGGAAAATTTCTCGAGCTTTCTGTTACGAATTGTTAGTATTTCACAAATACTGCATTTTAATATTGCAGGCTTTTCTTTTGAAGTGGAAAGAAGTTGAAGATTAGAATTACTTCCCAGCATTTTATGAAAATGGTAACAGAATGGCTCAGGGACTAGGTGGAACAATTAAAAACTTTTCTTTTTTAGGATTTCGGTTTTGTCACCAGCAGGCTGGATCTAAAAACAAGAGCCAGCGTGTCATCTCTTCGAAGCTGTTTTGTGTTCTTTAGGGCTGTGAATACACATCAGAAAACCCTCTGGTATAATGAAGCTTGGTGTTTGGCATCAGCAAAGCTGTTGTCTTCGCTGAGCCACAGTGTCTCCCGTAGTCCTATTTCCATCACTTGCAATCATGGACGTTTTAGCCGAAGAGGGTCTGTTAGATCATCCAATCTGTGGTAATACAGGATTTTTCCTTCAGGAGACATAAGCCAGGAAAATTTTAGGCTAGTGCTGCTCATTCGGCGAGTTCAGTGGATGAAGGGCCTTATTCTCTTTGTCAGCTGCCTGCCTTCTTAAGTATTAAATTCAGTCTCTTGACACGTACACATGCGTGCATGTACAGACCACAGCAATGCATCGCTTGTCAAAGGCTTCTCCTGAGAAGTCTAAACACCTTGGTCTTTGAACATGTGCTGGTGCACATAGGTGAATGATGAAGTGTTGAAATGCCTAATAATGTTGTAAGCTGTTAGCTGGTGTTAGATTTCAAGGGCAGCCAGTGTCAGAGGCCATTTGAAAAGAGATGGTATCTCTGAAGTATCTCCAGACACATAGACATTGACCTGTTGGTTGTAAACGCCTGCATGGGAGAGCTCGGGGCTGTGAATTACAGCATCTGTGTTCTCTTGAAAGCCACCCACAGGTTCAATAAAACAGGGCAAAACTCTTCAGAATCAGTTTAAGTGTGCATTAAAGATGCCTTTTAAATAATAATAAATTCCAAGCTTTAATTCTTCAAAATTGTAGTTCACTACTGTATCACAGACTGGAAGATCGTGCATGTTAACTATCAGTTCTCGCTTTAATGCATGAATGTGTGCGATAGAGGTGCTGCATAAGCAGACAGCTGCTAGGAGAGGCTGTATGTCAAGTAATAATCATTCAAGAGGGTTTTTTTCCCCAAAAGTGTATGTTCAAATTGTTTACTCATTGTATCTATTATTATTACACTGTAATTGTATGCTTTTATTATAAAAGTGCATTTGTTACTGTTTCATGTGCCCTTTTAAACATCTGTTTTATCTGTAGGAGTGTTGCATTATTGTGCTTTTCTGTTCTAAAACACAAAGATCGGCTCACATCGTTAGCCATGCTGCTATTATGTGGTCAATGTTAATGTTTTGAGCTTCTGAAATTAATGAAATATGCATTAGTGGCATATGGTTTTTACTTTGTTTTTAGAATGATATGTATTTAAGTAGGGTGTAAAACTAATAATTTTTGCCTGCAGAGCTATTGCCTAAATGTTGTGGTTTGAATTTAATGAACATACTTGTTTGATCACATCTTCCAAAAAAAAAAAAAAAAAAAAAAAAATTTTAAATGTCAATGAAACTTTTTCCCTTATACCCCTTTTTTCCTATTTTAATGATCAAAGTGTTTAAATGGATGTTTGTGAGATCTCGTGATTTCTTGATGAGAAAGTAGAGCTAATAGCTGTTTGGTGAAAATGAATCCAGAAAAGCAGTGAGGCTGGGTGACCATAATGATGGTTCTGAATGTATCAGGAATTTTGCCACTGGCTTCAGTGGTGCTAAACTGTCCCTCTGAATATTAGTGTTTTGCATTTAAGTACCAAAGTTTTACTGACTTCTCCCCCTTGCAGGCAGAGGAGAATGGAATTGGACTATTAAAAATACAGATGCAACACAGTTCATATCTAAAATCAAAACAAAAGAAGCTAATATTGATTGAAGTGCTTTTGTGCTGAATGCACAGGACTGCAAATCTGAACGCATAGAATCACTTTCTGTCTGCCTTAGAGTGTGGACAGGTAATCAGAAGTGTTTGAATTGTTGTAATTAATGAATTCTCACTTGTCTTTAAAATATCCAAATTATCATGGCAATTAAACCTCACTGCAAACCTAGTCAGAATTATTCTTGGCAGTGGCGTTTCATCCCTAAGTTATCAGGAATGTATTTGCATCTCACCAGTCATTTGAGGGGATTCTCAAATTATATAGTAATGCGGATTGTTTTACGCTTTGCTTTTGAACAGGGCAGAAAAGCTCCAGTTGCTTAACCACAGGCCCGTGACGGCAGTTGAAATACAGCTGGTAAGTAACAATGCTCCTGACTGTTCAAAGCTTAAATGAAAACAGCTTTAACCTTGAAGATCAATTGAATAATTACTTTCTCATGGACAGTGATTGAATGTATCCCTTTATGCACATCTTTACATTCATGGTTTCAAATCCAGTCTGCTTCCTCTCCGAGACCTCCTTGGAGACTTGCCCATCTTTCTCTCAGACAGATTCTCCACCTCTGTTTGCCTCAGTGTCACATACTGAAAATGCCTAATGCAGTCATTAAAGGTTAGTTACAGTATTGCAAGTAAGAATATATTTAACCTGAGTCTTTTTGCTGCTGCTCTGTAATCAAGTACTTCACTTTTTGACAGCTGTGATGGCATGGTTGTTTTGATGGTAGGGTTTTATGTTACAGTAAAACCAAACACGCTAAAAAGGAATGAGTAATGACTGATACGGAATTTAGAGCAGTGGTGCAGAATGAGAAATGGATATAAACAGACTTTCTGATGGAAAGTAGCCATTATCAATCTGTTAAGCATAATTCTGATGTAAAGACGGATTGTCACTAAATAGAATAGATGGTTATATTCTCTGGAGTATCTCCTTAGGATGCAAAATCCTGTGGTAATAAAGAGATTATTATAATAAGGATCTCTTACATTAAGAACATCTGTTTACAATCTTATCCTGAAACCAAACTATGTGGTAACAGGATCATATTTTGCTGCAACAAACGGGAGGATTAAAGAGGTACCAGTAAGACTATTTTTCTTTTGTAGCCAAGGAGTAGACATTATAAGATGCTGAAGGCGTCTCGTAAAAGAATGCTTCTAGCTGAGGAATTAATACTGTGTTTTGTGATTGAAGAGATCAGTGTCAGTCATCAACCCAACCCAGAGCGTTAAAGCTTCATGAGTTTTGCTAAGGAAGTTAGTCATAAGCGATGATGTAGAGCCTGTCTCATACCTTTGTTAGCTTCATGGGCTTAGACACAGATTTATTATATTCCCATATAGGCCATATACTGTCTTTTTTTCCTTTTTCTTCTTTAAACGCAATAATCTTTTGCTGCTTTCAGATGACTCTGGTTTTGTCCGTCTTTTCCTTCCTCCCCTCATTATCCTACCTAGTTCCTCATTATCTTATCTATCCGTAAAATACTGAAAATAGTTTTGCTCCTGTGTCATATTTGAAGCCCAGGAGGCGAGTATAAGAAATTTGGGCCTTTGTATTAGAAGTCAGATTTCTGCAGAGTGTCGTACTTCAGATATTCCAAGGTTTGTAAGGTCAAAGTTTAGATAAAACTCATTGCTAAAACTTATAGAATACAGATATGAGATTTGAGTTCAGTGTCAGCCCATTATTGATACGTAACCCTTCTCTAATGATCAAAAGCAACTTGTGAAAAATGTAATATTAATACATTTGGGGACTAGCCTGAATTTGTATCATCATGGAAGTATTGGGGATGCAGTTACTTCTGTTCCATTGTGATACCCCTGTAATTCCCAGGACAAGTTTCTCCAAAACTAGTATTACAGTAAACTAGGTTGACTGGATTGTTAACACTGTTAAATTAAGCCTCCCCAAAATTGCAGTGCACTTACTCTTTCATCAAAGCACGTCAAAGTCTTTTGAGCTCAATAACTATTAGGAAACTGCAGGCCATTTTTGTTAGTGAAATACAGAGACTGGGAGCAATAGCAAGGAAATGATTTTGCTATTCAATTGCTGTCTTGAATCATTTTGGTTTCTGGTGAGGACAGGGGAAAGATATTGTAGCAGTGCAATGTCTTTGAATACAGAAAACCCCTGTCTTCTCTGAGCATGTTTGAGTATGAAATAATGCAGAGCCATGGAGGCTACCAGCATTTTCTTCTTTGATGTCAATAGGGAGAAGATTACCCGTACGCAGATTTCGTGCAGGCGAGTCAAGTCAGTGCAGTCGATGGATGAAAGACTGCCTTGATTCTGTTTTCGTCGAACTTGCCCCTGCCATTAAAAAGCTTTGAGTCACTCCTGCAATTGAAGTTAGAAATAAATGATGATGAAAACTTCTGACCACTTCATATAATGCAGGCAAATCAATCTTACTTTTTAAAAAGCCAGCTTTAAACAAAATGCCAAACAAGCCATATCTGTGTCTCTCACTTGCTCAAATAGTTTTGATGTCTCAAACTTTTATTCAGTGCTGCCTGTCCATGGAATGGAGTCAAATTTACCTGACAGGCTTTTAGTAGCTAATGTGAAAGGATAGTTATATTTACTACTGCTTGTTGCTTTTTTGCCTTTCCAGCTTTTTGGTTTTTTACTTTCCCTGTATAAAATTCCTTGTCTTAGTTGTATGCAAACAATAAATCAATTTTGATAAAATTATATTTAAGCTAAAAAGCAAATTTATGTTGTGATCTTTTGATCTCAAGTTCTTTTGTAAGTCTTTATGCATAAATTGCTGTATTGTTCATACTTGTCTTTTCTGGACTATGTGCCAGGATTTATTTTCAAACAACAATAGCAACAAAAGGAGCATGAAATTCTAATTCATATCCCACAGGGTAAAACAGTGTACACATTGCAGCTATCCTGACCTCCTGTTTTAATCTTTAACATATGTTGTTCCTGGCTCAGTGATTCACAAAGGAGGGAAAAAAAGACAGGGATGTTGATCTAACCATGACAGTGGTCCAGCTTTACTTAATGCTGAACTGTGATGGGTTTGAAGATTAAGCATCATCTTTTCTAATTAACTAATTGCTCCACATTCTTCTTTCTGAATGGAAAAGTAGATTTTAATTCTGTGCTTTTTAAAACTAGATTTCCACGTCAGAGAGCTTTGTACCTTGTGACACGTGCTCTGCATAACCAGCCTGGCAGATTGTCTGTTATTGTTGAATAAAAAATAATAATGTAAAGTATTCTTCTGGAAAATGGAAGATGTTAGAGGATTTAAACATTTTATTTTCTCAACAACGTATTTTGCTTCCCACTTTGCATACTTGGTTAATTATCTCTGAGGGACATTAATCCAATCATTCAGTCTTTTACTTTTATTTCTTTTTTATGTGCTTTTTTTCTGTTAGCGTGTTGGTGCTGAACAATTTCAAATTACTGCTCAGAGGAGGAAATAGCAGTCGTTTTCTCGTAAAATATATACCTCCTACACTAGAGTTAAATTATGTGCTTGACAGTTTTGGAAGTGATCAGAACCCCATTTCCTTTTTTACTGTAGTTTACTGATTATTTTTTAAATAGAATTCTTAGCTTATTATGCAAATAAACAATAGCTTTTAACCCACAGATTGTTCTGTTCTGTGATGCTGAGGTTTGTTACCCATCAAATATTACTTATCCTTGAGACAGTTTCTCAGTTCTTTCAGAACTTTTTAGGGTTTTTCAGTGTGGCTTTATTTATTTTTCAACATTTGCAGTGTATTGTCATGTCTCAGGACGCTAAATGAAATAAACATTAGCACTGAAAGCTTAAAAGAAGCACAGTGAGGATGATGAAGTCTCTTTATACTTTGCTTTTACTTGGGTAAGCAGAATAGATAAGGTATGGTTATAATTAGGGAAAGCATGTTCCTAAAATATTTGTCCTTGTTTCACTTAGTTAAAAAAAAATCTAGACAAATACGCATGTGTATATATATGTCTATATTCGTGTTTTGTGCTTACATGTGTACATGGCACTATAAACATACGGATTTGCACATTTATTTTATGAATAAACACTTTAATCTTTGAAATTATCGTGATAGTCAGGCTAGCTGTTATTTTCTGATTTACCTTCTCGATAAATAAAATCATTAAAAGCTTCTGAAAATGACTTTCTGCCACGAGAATTTATCAGCAGGTTTTAATGTGACTTACTGCTTAATGTCATTCTATTATTACATTCTGATTTGGTAGTTATGGTTGTTTTGTTCCTCTGAGAAATTCGTACATAGTGCTCGATTAAAAAAAAAAAGCTACTGTTAGAATGTGCAGCTGGGAAAGGTTGCATGGTAGTAAAATATTCCACATACACATTTGTTTAATAAGCACAGCTCTGGTTCCCAGTAGCGGTTACGTTATTGAGCAAGGCATCTGCCAGTGTTTGATCCTGCAGTTGACGAGCGATTTGTCTTTTCATTCACTTGTAGCAAGATTCAGTGATGGATGTTGGATGCATGCTTCATTTTGCTGTGTTAGAAAGCCCATGCACAGATGTATCTGGAGAGGTAGAACAGAATTGGCATCCTTTTCCTCACGTACTCTCCGTTTAGTAAATGTTTGCCTAATTTTAAGCTTAAAATCCAGTTAAGTTAATTGGACCTCTTGAGTACTTGAAAGTAAGTCAATACCTAAGCTGTGGCTTAACAGTTGTAGGTACAAGGTGCGTAAGCAGGTGAAAAATTGGTTATTAGACTTCTAGATAAAGGTAGCATCGCTCTCAAAGATGAGCAGTACAGTGGCTTCAGCTGCCTTCTGAATAATTTGTATATATTCCACAGTTCTGAAGATTTGGCTGTTTTTATCAATACATTTATCAATAAAAGTAAGAAGCAACTCTGGGTACTAGGCTTGAAAAGTATATACTAGCTGCAGGGGGAACATGCCTCCTTTTTTTTAGCTGTAAGAATTTTATGCCAATTAAGTTACCAAATAACGTTTTCCTGCTTCCTTCCTTGAGTCCTTCTTTGGTCGTCTTGTAGATTATATTGTTTAGAGCATTAGCTGGGGGGGGAAATGAAATGTGAAAATCGCTTACTGTATGAGTATATTGCAATGAGAGTTTAATCACTAACTGTTACTAGTTTGAGTGAAATTATTATTGAGAAGTTATTATTGAGGCCTGACTTGACTGAGTTGATCTTGACCATGTAGTTGCATTTAATAGAAAATACATACTGTGTGTATGTATGCGTGACATTGATATGCTATAACATTTGCTACGAAAACACTGTAGTTATTTTGGCATAGTATAGACTTGAATGCTGAAAAGCAGTAACGACTTGGGAATTGTTTATTACAAGAAGCAGCATAGCTGACATGTCTTATTGCCTTTGTGTTCATTTCAAGAAAATCCTTGTTCTCAGCCCTGCGAAGGAGACATGCTTGTCTTGCTGCACATCAGGGTGCTTTTTATCTATAAATTGTGTTACTGTAACATGGTCCAATTCTATTACTTGTGCAAACCCCTGAATCTTGAAAATACACAGTTCACTGGAGCTTTGGTTGATGATACCCTACATTTTGCACATGGCATCATCTGTGAGGGTAATCTATTTCCATTTGGCTTGTGTGGCACTGCCAACATAAACATCTTATGTCATACGCTTATTAAAAACATTTGCATTTTTGTTTTTCTTAGTATAAACTTTGCATTCCTGACTGCTTATGGTTTGAATCTGTTGCTTGAGCAGTTTCAGCCAGTTGCAAGTTAGAGGTTAGCAAGGCTTTTTGAGAGGTATTTTTTTCATATATTGGTAAAATTCTTGCCGGAAAAGTAGGTATTTGAATACAATTGTTTCTTTTTGCCTCTTATGCTTTTTCTTACGCATAATTTCTCTTCTGAGCATCATAACATTATTTCCTAGTGCGATCAGTAGCAAAGGTATTTTGACTTATAGTTGTAAATCAGAAGACTCTGCGAACATCTGTTGAATCTAGAATAAGCCTCTGAGTGACCTTCTGTTTCCCTTGATATCTGTTTTCCTTTAGGACAATTTCATTTGTCTCTTTAGCTACGTGCTCTCTGTGCTTAATTTTTGAATTTTTCCTTTTGGCATGCTGCTTTGCTGCTTCGTAATTGCTTACGTTTTCGTAAGTCGCTGCTAAGGCTGTTTCCCTGAAAAGTGAAAAAAAATTGATTTTTATAGCTTATGCTTTTGATCCTTTGAGCTCTTGAATAGTATCACAGCAAAATAGCACTGAAGCATCAACTTGAATAATACGCTGTCCATCCTGCCAAATATAGATTTTTGTCTATCGGTAATTCCTGGTGTGAGAGCTGGCAGTGAGGATGCATGGCTCGGAGGCACCGAGTGAACCATTGATGAATTTGCTACACAGTTTAAGGAATTACCACTTCCCTCTGGCAGAGACTACAGATCTGTCAACAGAAGGGAATTTGGAGCTACTTTACCCGCTCCTCAGTGCAGTATCCAGCATCTTTCTTTAAAGATGCTTTTCTCAACAGTTTAATGAGACATCAGTTACAGCACCAAAGCATCTGAAACATGAGAGACTATTTTCTTTCATCAACTTTCTGGTAAAGTGTGATTTCTTAAACTGCCAGAGCAATCACCAGAGCTCATCTGTCAATGTCCCAAGTCGTATCTGCAGTTTGTCAGTTTTGCAGACTTCCGTGTTCAGCCAGTACAAATGACATCAACATGACTGTTCATACTGGGAGTTGCGGCATTACTCATTTGGCACTCAGGAGCATTTAAGAAGCAGTGATTAGAACCCGCGTAAGTATGTTCTGCCTTAAATGCAGAAGTTGAGAAGAGTTGATGCTGATCTAGAAATCACTCTCTATTATCTGTTTAAGTTCTGATCAAATCCTTGTGTTTAACTCTGGCTACCTGAAGCAAGCACCTAAAGGAGAAAGTGTTTGGAAGAGAAAGGGAAAGGAGATGTGTAAGGAGGGATAAAATTTAAATGGGGAAGAGGGGCAGTCTTCATGTGATCCAATAAATCAAATCTAAACAAGGCAAGGTGCCACTTTTCTGAAGATCAGAAAGCAGTGGGGTGGTAACAAATGTAGGAGATGTTGGCCACTAAGAGATAAATCATTCTGCCTCAGGTGATACTGCCTGTCCAAAGGATGTGGGCTTTTTCTTTGTACAGTTCCTGCTGCTATGGGGCTGTCACATTTAAAGTTCAATGTAACAGTAATTAATAACACTATAATCCAGTCCAAAAACCAGGCTGATAATCCTCTGCAAAACTTAATAACATAGGTCATCTGTAGACTGACGACTTTGTCAGCAGTATAGGCAACAGAGAGTGTATTTACGTGCTGTAACATACTTTATTGTATAATGTTGATGCTCCAAGGTATGTTAGTCAAGCTGCTGAGATGATCACTTCTCAAATGCAGTCTAGCAGGCAATTAATTGATACCACTTCAGTAGCTGCAGCAGTTGCTTGCACAGAAGGGTAACGTTAGGAGGATTTTTAGTATATTTTAACTCATAGTGTATAGTATAGCAGCTGGCGGTAATGAGAGCCAGAACTGTTTTTCAAGCCAGGGTCCTACAGTAGTTCTTGAACTAACTGTAGTTGGAAAGCCACTCCACAGAGAATTTCATCCTTTGATCAGGATGGTCCCCAGAAACAGTGATTTGCAAATGGATATTCACTATCTGCCTTTTGCTACATGGGTGGATTCTGGAGCGCTCGCTTTCCTCTTGTCAAGTATCTGTGGATACTGGCTGATGAAAGATGATCAGATTGTGCAAAGAGGGCTCATAGGACACTGAAGAAAAAAAAAAGCTAATTGAATATACCACTCTGCTTTTTAGAAGGCAAGATGCATCTGAATAGCTGACAATTGATAGCTAAAACTGATTAAACCTGCATTGACTTGGAACCATAATTAATATAAATCACTGCTCTTCAAAGGACATTTTAAAGGACTTTGTATAAAAAAGAAAATCTCAAACCCTGCAATCCTAATTGGTTTCATTTGCGTTTGAAGAGTTCATTTGGCTTGCTTTTCCAGTCCTCTGACAAGCTTTTCCTTTTAACAGCTGCCTATAAATTAGGGCAGTTGTTTTTACTGGTAGCAGTGATATAAGAGTTCCCACAGCTCCACAGTGAGAGTAGGTCCCTAATTAATCTTACGGAATTTTATTGTTGATTCGTGACAGTATGTTTTCTGTTACTCAGAGCTTTTATATGCTTTTATATACAGGAATCTCACAATCTAACTAAATTCCAATAAAGTATGGCTGCTGTAGGATTAGATGGCTTCTTTTATGGCCTAATTACTTATAGCCTAGGTGCTGGATGAGATACCAAGGTTCAGGTAACCACTATCAGGTTTTGTCATTTCAGTTCTCATATGAAAGCCCAGGAACTTAGAAAAACAGCTCTGGAAGGTAGCTCTGCGCATGAGCTAAATTAAAAGCCTGGCTCAAGATCCTGATGTGTAGGTTGAGAGGCTTTTTTTCCTTGTTGCAAAGAAAGCAGGGTCTCATCGTGGAGTGCCAATTGTCGTGCTTAACAATGGAGCTCTTCTTTCTTTTTTTTTTAAATATTGCAAGAGTTCCACTTTGTTAAATGCTTTTGTAATGAGCTCAGACTATGTCTTGCATCCATTGAAAATAGTATTTCCCAATTAGTTGAGTCCTTCTGTTTGGAGCTGAGGAAGGAAGTATGGATTTAATGATAACAATAGATTGTTTTTTGACCTGCAGATGGTGGAAGAAAGTGAGGAAAGGCTAACAGAAGAGCAGATTGAGTCACTTCTCCAGACGGTCACCAGTATTCTTCCAGGGGATCCAGAAGAACAGCAGAGAGACTCGGCAATGGCAACTGAAGACAAAGGTGACCAAGCGTAGGAGGCATCTAGACTAAAGCTGGCAACAATTTCAGCAGAGGAGAATCAGCTAGTATTTTTCTGTTTTTTACTTGATACCAGTTTAATCTTGTATTGGACATCATTGTAAAATATGTTACAATTTTTATTACTCAGAGGTGATGAGGGAACCAATTGTTTACAAGAAAGCATGGAAAAGGACACTATTGTTTTGGCATTTTGTCATAAATGGGTAGTATCTGAGTTTGTATTGTAGCAGTCTGAGAAATTATGGGTCACAGAATCTGAAGCTTTTGTATTTTTTCTATTACCCGTACAACAGCTGTACATTTGAATAGGCTTATATACAGCTGGCAATGTTTTAATTATCACAGCAGTACTATAATTATAATTGCTTTCATATGCTTTTGAATTGCCCAACTGGTTTTCAGAATACGGTCTACAATACAAAGCCAACTTTTGGAGCTGTTTGTGAAAAGGGCTGTTTTCAAGGATCAGAGCATAGAGTAATGTACAAGAACTGCTTGGTATCTGGCCAGACAATTTCAAGTAGGCTGTTGGCATCATGGAAGTGAGAGGATCTGTTGGTAGGGTAACTGTTCTCAAGGATGTCTGACAGTCCGTACTTGATAAAAGAGAGATCCAGATCATTGGCTAGATCAACATATTGCCACTGAAATTAGCTGAGTTGGACCAGTTTACAGCAGTTGAGGCTCTGGACTCAAATGTTAAGGCTCTTAATAGTACAAACAGAAGAACATTAAAGCATGAGGTGTATATTTTCCCTTTGAACGTTTGTTCCAGTATTTGTATATAGACGAGTCACAGTGCCGTGAACATGCTGTCGACTGTGGAGTAGATGAATGAGTCAACACTAAAGTGAAGTCCTAATCTGGTTTAGAAGAATGAGCATCAGTCCTGGTTGAAGCAGAATTTTCTGTGTACTGAGCTTTTGTCTGATTAAAGATTTCAGGATCAAGTATTTAATGTTGAAAGCATTGATGATTATAATAAATCTTTTGTATATATACATATATATGATATATATGCATAAAGTCATGAGTGTGGCACTGGTTTTATACTATGACTGCAGACGATTCTTTTATAATTATTATAATGTACTGGAAATAGAAATAAAGTTTGGAGTACATCCTGGGAATTTTGTGGCTTATAGACAAGATGCCAGATACTCTGATTCAAGGTCTCTTGTTTTTTGTTTTTTTTTTTCCCCCCATTTCTGTAATGGTTTTATTTTGTGTTTTTATACAAAGAATTTACGCTTTATGAGCTTTAGTTGTGCTTTATATGAAAGGGAGTGATAACTTCCAGAGTCTGGGGGATTTATGATATGCATTTCTGTGGTATTTTAAGCTGCTTTAATGGTTGGAGAGGAAAGGAAATTACCAAAAAAAATGTTTGTTACCTCTTAAACATAATTTATCTTACATTAAATGCATTCCAAGGCTGAAGAGTAAAGGTATGTTTTGACTGGGTAAGTACAGTATTAGAGCGGAAAAGTCTTTGGTAGTTTTTGTGATACATCAATACGTATTTTCTCTCTAAATGGGCAACAAAACAAAAGAGGTGAGTAGATCCTATCGTGGAATGATGTGAAATTAATTTTAAAATTAGCATTTTTACTCTTAGCAGTCACTGGTGGTGTTTGACATCCTGTGGCCTTGGGCTGCAAGTGTTTACATTTTTCTGTCATGTCTTTTTCTAAAATTAAGTTATTGAAGCATGTTCTAAACTTACGAAAAGCAGATGGAAGCAGATTGCAAGTATCTTTAGCCAGCAAGAATATTTTAACAGATCTCTGAAGCTGGATGTTCCATCTTGGGAATTGCTGATTTGTTATCGTAATGGATTTTTGCCAGCATCCATGTTGTCTTCTGTTGCATGCATATTGTACAAGATACAAGAACCCATTCACTTGCTATTGTATTTAACCCTTTTATCAAAATCAATTCCAGATGGATACATATATTAAACTTGTGCAAATGCATGAATAGCTTGTTCAGTCTCAATTAAGGTACGTAAACTATAATTACCCTGAAAATGCAATACTGAGTAACATTTGAAGGGATCTGGGATTTCAACATCTGCATTACATCAAGGAGTCTTTTTTAAATCTACTGTCTGTGCTCTCTGCCCGTGTAAGTGCAGGTGAGGAATTACTCTGGCTCTGAGAGCAGGTTTCGCGTTGTGTTGTTTACTCTCAGGTGTGTTCTTTGGAAACCTGAGACTCAGAAATGATTTATGGAAAGCAAATGTCATCTTGCTTATGTGATACTGTTTTTCCGGTGTCCTATATATTACACGAAAGATCTGCCTGTCTCCCAAGGCTGCATTTAGTTTTCTTAACTAATCAGTTACCTAACACAATAAATGTACTCTGCTAGTTCTTTTGAAGGAGACAAGACGGCATGAAGAGTGTGGGCCTCTGATGCGTTCATGTACAAGAAAAAGTACATATGTATTGAGCACTTAAAAGCTTGGTCCATAATTTTGAGAAGAAAAGGGCAGAGTACTCGACACTTTCGGAATGTTTAAGAAGTGCATATTGTTTTTGGCTTTCTCATTTCTTGTGTGTTCCTCACTTTTACTCTGCATCACGCGTTTGGATTCTGGTAGATTGACAGCTCTGCTTATGGCAGCTCTTGTGCTCTCGTCACTGCTCTGGGAGAAAGGGGGAACGAGCTGTCAGAATTCCACTGCTGTTTTGATAGTTTAAAATACCTGGGGTTTCTCTTTTCATAAATTCAAGCCCAAGAAGGCCAGCTTTCCTTAGGATTGTTTGGCAGTCCTTGCTGGAGAAGTTTTGTTAGCAAGAAGCTTTGTTTTATGGGAGGAGAAGGAGCTGCCACTCCTACCTGGCTGTGCTCAGGTGCTGGGAAAGGGAAATGGATATGCTGGAAGCAGAGATGTCCGCAGGGAATTTTGTAGAAGATACAGAAAATCCCTACCGATGAGCTGAGTGGCTTTGGTGGTGGTCACGCCGTGGCAGGGCTGTGTGTAAGGCTGTTGTCAAATTCCGCATTTCGGTGGGCAAGCTCTTTTTCTTACAGGGAGCAGAATGCATTTTGTTTGTCTGTATTTGCGTGGTGTATTTACTAGATAAAGGTGTGTAATCTTGGTTAGAAAAAGCAAACCAAAACCTCCAAAGTTTGGAGTTTTGGTTTTCTTCTGAAGCATGTCTTTAAACAACACTGAAGTAGTACATGGAAATGGCATTCAAGCCTAATGGGTCAGTGTGCTGGAAGGGTTAAATAACATCTACGGAGTGTCTTGAAGTTTAAAAGTGTTTATACAGATGTTTTTAAAAAGGTCCTGTCATTAACAGTTCTGTACATAACTTTTTACTTACTAAAATCTCTACTGGTAATAGACAAGCTATTGCTTTTGAAGTCAACCGAACTGGGCTGATTTACACCAGTTGAGAATCGTGTCCTAAAATAATTGATCAGTCACGTCACAATACGGCATCGGGGGGGATGTCTGCAGCTGCTGTAGTCGTAGCAGACCCCTGACCCATGAAGAATAACCAAACTGGACATATTTTTGAAACTGTTCTACCTTAGAAGAAATAAAGTCGAGAAATTCGACTGGAACGCAGCTGAGTTGTTGCGGACTGAAGTCAGCCTGTGCCCTGGAGCAAATTCCTGAAAAAAAAAGCTCAGAGGGAGCGGGGTGAGCTGCAGGCTGCCTAATTCGTACTTTGCTCTTCATCCCGTTGGAAATAACGTGTTTCTCCCAACTGGTAGTTGAAGGGGGAAGACCTGTTTGACCTGCTTGAGCCGGGGAGGTTGGACTAGGTGATCTCCAGAGCTCCTGTCCAACCTCAATGCTTCTGTCAGTCTGCTTTCCCTTCCTCCCGCTTCGGACTCGGGATGTTTTCGTTTGCTCAGCACAGAGGCAAAGGCTGCGATCGTTAAGAGCTGAGACGCAGTGGATTGGGGGTTAGTCCCTTGTCCCCCTTTCCATCCGTGCCTGGTGCAGCGTGGCCCCTTTGCAGGTGGGTGCTTGGGGCTCTGGCACAGCGCGAATACTTTATTTCTGGGATGTTGACAGAGAAGGGGACGGTCTTGCAAGGATCGCAGCAGGATTTTGTGTCGTGCCTGTGGTTTCATCAGTTGCTTGAGCCTGAAATCGGAGTTTGTGAAGTTGCTCTGCATTAGCACATTGCAGCTACGACAGTGAGTTGAGTCTGTTCCAAAAGAGGCTCCTCTGCTATGAAGGGTGTGTCCCAGGATGCTGCTGGGATAAGATGGTGTTTCAGTGTGATCTTAATCACAATTTTCTCTTGAGTTTTGCTTAGTGTTACTCCACAGGCCAAATTAATCCATAGTGCCTCTCCGCTGCCTTACATTTGGCCCAAAATACAGAACCATTCACTCATTCATGCTGGCTGTGCTCGGCCCCTCCGAGTCAAGCCACGGGTGAATTAACCCAACCCAAACTGGGATTATTCTGGATCCCGATTTTGAAATGCACAAATTTTTCTGTATTGCATTTTCTATGACTGAATTTTTTATTGCCTCTGCCTCCCTGGGGTGGCAGCTCTTTGCCATGGCAACGTGAACAGCCATTCTGTATCCGTATCTGCTTCCTAGGCATGAAACCCACTTCCCTGTGTTTGGGAACGGGCTTCGAAAGCACCGGTCTTGACTGGGAGCTACTGTTGTTTGAGTGACTTCTGAAATGCTCTGGGCTTTGTTAGGAGGAAGGGGGGCTGGGGGAGCCTGTGTACCCCTCGGCCTGCCTGAGACAGGGCTTTTCCCACTTTCTTTCTTCATTTTCCATCCGCTACCCATAACCAGCCTTTTCCAGCCTGTTCCTGGTACCAGCTCCCAGAGCGAAGGGGCTGCCAGGCAGTTTCAAAAGACGTACTGCAGAAGGAGCATGAAGATGACCTTTCGTGCCTGAAAACCTGTCTGTTTTTGCAATTGTACCAGTTGGTTTAAATAACAGATAGTGTCTCGCCCCGGGAGCTTTGCCTCGCTGATAAGAACATCTGTGGTTATGAAACATGCCTGGTAATTGAGAAGGACTCATGGAAATATCTGAGTAGACTCTTCTCCAGCGCAGCCAGGCGATCCTCACAAGTTAACCACCCGGCAGGCAGCAGCAGCTGCCTCTTCAGGCTCTGATCCACAAAAATAAAGCCTTATATTTAAATCTGGGCGGCAACTATTGTCCTTTTAGGATGAGATGGTGACCGGGCAGGGACTAAAACTCAGCTCCTGCTGTTCCCGGAGGTCAGTTTGTCCTTAGAGTTTTATTTCCTTTCCCGCAGATGAGCAGCGCTGGGGTGGAAGATGCGGAGCGGGGAGCCGGCGTGGCAGGACGGGCGGTGTCTGCCCCAGCAATGGGAGATGCCCGAGGGGCGGGTGTGTGGAGCAGCGCTGGGTAGCGAGGTGCAGGGGGAGAGGGGACCGCATCGCAGGGTCGGCGTTTGCCACCTTGAGAGCTTTCCGTTGGGTCTCTACCACCACCCAACCAGCGAGAGGAGAGTGATATGGTGGCTTTGGAGCCGGACTCAATCAGCAAACGCCAGCTCTGCCACTGGCCTGTGGCCTCATTTCTCTCTGCCTTGATTTCTTTGGCCAAAATCCGTTATTTTTTTCCCCCAAAGCCCTCAGGACCCTGAGGTGAGCGGTCGGCGGGGCCCGGGCAGGGCTGTCGCTCAGGGCTTGCAGCAAGGCTGACATCGGGACGCTGCCCAAGGGCTTGTTTAACATTTTTGTGCATCCTGATAGATAAGGGAGCCTTTTGTACTAGTAACCACGGAGCTGATGAGGAGGCTGCAGCCCTCGGCTTTCCCTGCGCTTTAAGACCAGCGGGGGGGTGTCCGTGCCTCGCTGCTGGGGTGGCTGCACGGTGGCCCCGTCCTCCCGGACACGCGGGTGTCCGCCGTGCTCGCGGGCTCCGCTCCCTTCCCGCGGCAGTCCCGACGTGACCATGTTCTTTCATATCTGCAGTGAACGCTTGGAGGTCGTTCGTTACAGGGAGTGGAGTTAGGAATTTCATAGGGCGAGGAGTTGCCAGACTTCACGGTCTTGCACCCCTGGGAATTACCACCCCACCACCAAGGCACGTCCTGTGTGCCCTGCGCATCTTTCACATTGCTTGTAGCAGAGATAACGGGGAGCTGAACTGTGTGATGAAATGACTTTCTAATGAAAACATCTGTGCTCTTGCATTGGGCACAAGATCAAGTCTGAGGATAGGGCTGAGCCATGAAGCCAAAGGAAAGCATTCCCTTGCGGGTGGGCTGTGGAGCACCACGGGGCCGGTGGCCGTGTCCCCTTCAGCAGGGGAAAGTCACGCTTTCCAGAGAAGCAGCTAATTTAAATTATTTAGTGGCAAATAGAGGGTCATGTTTCTGCAGGAAACCTAGATTACGCAGGTTCCTCTCGTGTTTAAAATGCAATCGTGGGGGCAGATCCTGAGCTGGCCTACACGGACGTTGCTCTCCCAAGCTCGGTGGCACAACAGCAACGTGTGCAGGAGCATCCCATGACTCGAGGAAAACGCAGGGAGGGCAGCGCTCGGCGTCCTCCCAGCGAGAGAGTTTGCAAAGGGCAACTCAGGGACACCAGAACTGGCCTTTCTGCATCGGTGAGGTGTGGGTAGGGAAGATCCAGTTTGTGTCCCAAAGTGAGCACTGCGGTAGAGCTGATGTTGGGGACACGGGTGGGGACGTGGGAAAAAAAATGAATGAGCGGTGAGTACCAAAATAGCATCGTACCTCTTCCTCACCTGGGAGAGCGATGCCTTTGGGTGATGAGATCCTGCCCTAAGGACACTGGTTCCTCACCACCAGCTTGATAATCCAACGCTCCTGATGCCAGGCTGTGGGATTGGGAATTGGGATCCCTGTTCCCAGGTGGGATCCTGTAAAAGGGGAGGACGTTTAGGTCAAGGCAGGCAGGGAACTGGTTGTCCTTGGGATGTTAAAGCTCTTTAAAATATTTCAACAGCAGCTTGGATGCATCCAACTCCCCCACACACCCCCAGATGAGCCCAGGGAATTCTCTAAAGAAGCCCAAAGCACCCTTTAAAAACCACAAGTGATGTTTTGTAGCCTTCCCAGAGAGAGGAAGGTCATGTTAGCCCCCTTTCCAAAGGGCTGCTATTGAGGCACAGTTTGGGATCCGGCCAGCATCCTGGAAGGAGTCGATGGCAGCGAAGCTGCCGAAGATGTTGACAGAGAAAATATTTTCTGTTCCCACAGAAAGAAATCCTGCTGCAAAGTTTTTATTGAGCAAAAAGAAATGCTTGTGCTGAAAAAATCAGAGCTGCGGCCAAAGCACAACTAAAATGCAGCGAGCGCTTAGGAAACGCTTGTTAAGCTCCAAGAACCTTTGCTTGCCACAAGCAAGAGTCTCCCGGCACATGTTGCTTAAATTAATTTCCCTCTGCATTAAGAATCTTTATTTTATTAACTTTAGTATTTATAAAAACAACCATCAAAGGTAGCTGCGATGCTGTTTAAAGATAATTAAAATAAAGCCAGCCTGAGAACCAGCCAAATGGGGCGAGAGAACGTCTGAAAGAGAAGGGAAAGCCAAAAAATCATCAGGAAGGACTTGATGCAAATAGGAAAGCTGGAAAGGGAGCTGCAGGGAGGGCTCAGGGGTGCTGCAAACGGTCCCAGCGGGGCCGAACGCCCGGTGGGAGCTGTGGCTGTGCTGCCTGGTACACGGGGGAATAAAGAGCATCCTCCGAATGGCTCTTGCCAGCGTCTCTGCCACATCATGGCAAGGCAGCTGGGGGACATGCTTCACGGGAGCACCAGAGACGCCCGGCACCGAGATCCCTGTCCAAGATTCACTTTTTCCCACAGCCAAACCTGCCGTAGGGGCTTTTTCTCGCAGCCACCTGCGAAACGGCGCTGATGGTGCATTTTTATGCAGCTGCCCAGGTCTGGCTGCAGCATGGCTCTGCCTGGCCTGGCGTCCAGCCTTGCAGGTTTTGCAGAGCTATTGGATGTTCTGGTTTACTTTTGCCTTTTCCTGTTCCCTTGAACAGGGACTGGGCTGTTCCCAGCTGGTGCTGGAGGCCGCTGGGGAGGCAGTGCCTGGGCGCAGGGCGGGGGTGGTGGCACCGGTGGCTTCGGTCACTTCGGATGGGCTTTGGCGCCGAGTGCGAGGACTCGCTGTGCCAATGTGGTTTAAAGCCCTCGTTTGTGCATCCCACCCCTTGTCCTCCTTCTAACGGGCAGCTTCGCCGCCCGAGCCGCTGCGTGCAATTACTGCTTGGCCCCGCCGGGCTCCCGCTCAGTGCCCTGCCGAGCTGCGAGAGAAAAGCTGGCAGGAATCACCCGGCCCTTTTCTTTTATGGGGCCAGGCAGAAACTTCATTGTTCATTTGGAAAAAAAAAAGGAAAAAAAAAAAAAAAAGAAGAAGAAAAAAGAAAAAAACCCCACCAAACCCAGCTGTTTGGCAAAGTCCTCCACCTCTCACCCCAAAAACTCTCCACCGGTGGCATCTCTGGGGACAGGAGGACAGCGTGGTCACGGATGCCCCATCGCTTCCCAAGCCAGACCCGGCTGCAGGACGGCGATGCCTAACGTGAGCCGGGGCTGCAGACCGAGGCTTTAACCTGGGATATCAGCGCCGGGGGGACGGGGATGAGCTCAAACCATCGGTCCCAGCTGGAAACGAGTAACCAGGCGTCTTCGTCACTGCTCCTGTCGGCGCTGGGTTGCTGCAGCGTGTCGGGGACCTGGTACGTTTGTGTTTCTGCAGCTGGGCGATTCCTTCTACCAGGTTTGCTCTTTACGCACCAGTTGGCTTTTTCCTCTTAAAAGCTGTAGAATTTAAGCACACATCGGTGGCTGCTCCTGGAGCTCGGGGTGTTTTTGCAGCTCCTCTGGAGCATTTGCTCTGCCGCGCGCTCACGGTGGAGGAGCCGGCGGAGGAGCGGTTTCTCGCTGGGCTTTGTCCCAGCCTCAGTCTCTGACCCCTGCAGTGCTCACATGAAATTAAAGGCAAATTTGTTAGCCCAGAGGTTTCCATGACGGGATCGGGGTCCCAGACAGGGTCAGCTGTCCCCTGGGCGGGTGATGCCTCGATTAACCCACCCTGTTCCCCCGGGGACGGGCCGCGGGCTCTGCAGAGCACCGGGGACGGAGAAGGGCACGTTAAGCCCGAGATTAAACCCGCTGCCCCGGCGGTGAGCTGTGCTCTGGCCAAGGAGGGCTCTGCCCATCCGCAACCCCTGTGCCACCCTCGGGGGTCCTCCGGGATAAACCACCCCCGAGCGCTCGCCCTTTGCTCCTTCACCGAAAATTGGGGATGTCTTGGGGCGGCAGAGCCGGCCCGGCGCCCTGACCTCGCGTCTCGCCCCGCGTCGGTCCCTGGGGCTCTTCCGTCGCGGGATGGCCATTCAGGGCAGCAAATCCCTTTTGTTACAGACCAGACGCCGTCGAGAAAAAAGCATCCAAAAATAGAAGGTCTGAGCTGTTGAAATTATCCAGCTCAGCAGAGAGCAGGGGGGCTCTCCCAGCTCTTCCCACACTTTATATATGCATATATCTTTATATATAGTGAAAGTTAACCCCTGGAGACATGCTAAAGGCTTTAAAAAAAGTGCTCTGTTGAACTAGAGATGTTTTTGCCAAGTTTAAAAGGACCTTCTAGTTTACTGCTCCCCGTGCCACCCGTCGAGGAGGGAGGGCATCAGCCGGGATGAATCCAGGGTCTTTTATCGGCAGTTGTGGTTCAAGCGTCTGCTCTTGCGCGGGGCTGAGAGGGCTCGTCAACAGATTTAAAGTGCTATTTTTTTGTTAATGGGATGTGTTTAGTTGTCTGGCTGCCCCGGGATGGGACAGCGATACACGGTGAGCTCTGAAATGTCGGTGGTGGACAGAAAGCAGGTGGGGTTTGGGGGGACGGTGCAGGACAAGCACCTTGATGCCTCTGCAGGCGGCATCCCGGTCCCCATCCCGATGCATTGGGCACCTGGGGGGAGCCCCCCAACGGGGCTCGCCTTCCCGAGCACTTAGTAAATTCATCTGCAAAGGGGTTTTTTTTCCCCCTTTTGTATTGTTCACTGATTTCCTTAGAAAATGCCGTGGCAAGGCAGCGCTAAAGGCTTCC
>NW_009235755.1:41998-42317 GCF_000690835.1 Fulmarus glacialis
CCCCTGCCCGCGTGTTGCTGCTTTGGGTGAGACCCCAGCGGCTGAAGCAAGCGGAGAAGGCGGCTGGAGCACCGCGGGTGATGCACTGGAAATGGCCCCAAAATGCCCCTTTTGCTCCAAAAAGCTGGCGGAGGGCAGCCACGGGGGGTTCCAACCCTTGGCTCGCGACCGCTCTCCTCTTTTAATATTGCAGGGTAAGATGAATGCTTGAATTTCCCATTTCTGGGAGGAAACTGATGGAGCGTTCGGCAAGGCTTGCAGCGAGTTCGTAGCAAAAGTCGTGGTTAATGCATCAGACCGGCCGCAGGTCGCGGCGGGA
>NW_009235755.1:42376-45637 GCF_000690835.1 Fulmarus glacialis
ATCGGCACAAGCCGGAGGCAGGGATGTTCCCCCCAACCCTGCAGCAGTTTCGGGGTTGGCGCGTCACTCGTCCCCACACGGCGATGAGCAGCATACGAGTGTCCAAGGTTATTCTGGTGAAATAGGATTTATCCTGTTCAGGCTTGTTGCGCAGGGCCGATCTGCTTTGCCCAGGCAAAGGTCTGCTCTGCAGACGCGGGTGCAGAAGCAGGGGTCTGTGCGCGTAAAGGTGGGCAGTTGCTGCTTTCTGATGTATTACAGGCCAACGGCATCCTGGCCTGTATCAGAACTAGTGTGGCCAGCAGGAGGAGGGAGGTGATTGGGTCCCTGTACTTGGCCCTGGTGAGGCCCCACCTCGAATCCTGTGTTCAGTTTTGGGCCCCTCACTACAAGAAGGACATTGAGGTGCTGGAGCGTGTCCAGAGAAGGGCAACGAAGCTGGTGAAGGGCCTGGAGCACAAGTCTGATGAGGAGCGGCTGCGGGAACTGGGGCTGTTTAGCCTGGAGAAGAGGAGGCTGAGGGGAGACCTCATCGCGCTCTACAACTACCTGAAAGGAGGTTGTAGCGAGGTGGGGGTCGGTCTCTTCTCCCAAGTAACCAGCGATAGGACGAGAGGAAATGGCCTCAAGTTGCGCCAGGGGAGGTTTAGACTGGACATTAGGAAAAACTTCTTTACTGAAAGAGTGGTCAGGCCTTGGAACAGGCTGCCCAGGGAAGTGGTGGAGTCACCATCCCTGGAAGTATTTAAAAGACGTGTAGATGAGGTGCTTAGGGACATGGTTTAGTGGGCATGGGGGTGTTGGGTTGATGGTTGGACTCGATGATCTTAGAGGTCTTTTCCAACCGTAATGATTCTATGATTCTATGATTCCTTGTGCATGGATGCCGGGAGTGGCTCAAAAGGCGAATCCAGCCCCGAATTGCTGTGCTGCTGGAGCCCCCGCCCTGGCAGCCAGGTGCGGGAAGAAATGCCCAGGCAAGGACCGCAGCGGCACCAGCCACGTGCGGGGCAGGTTCTGCTCTAACCCTGGCTCACGTCCCAGGTAACTTCACCACCACCCACAGCATCTCTCTGGGTTTCATCAGGGCAACGGAGAGCGAGGTCCGACCACGGGCTCCGGCTCATCTCTAGTGCCCAACGCACTGAGAAAGCCTGCGATTCCCTCCAAAACAAATGATTGACCCTACAAACGCCGCTTCATTATTTAACCTCCAAATGTTGCTTCTTCCTCTTTGGACTCTGAGTTTTGGGTTTTTCCCAACCTTTTTCCCAGCCTTTCTGCAGCTCCGGGAGCTGGAGCCTTCCCTTCAATGCCAGCTGAGCTGGTTGTATCAGGCCCAGGAGCGGAGGTTCTGAGGAAAACCATAAATATTGCGAGACTGGTGATGAAGAGGGGAGCTGGCAGGAGGAGAGGGAGGGAGGGAGGCTGCGGATTCTGCATTTTTTGCTGGGGCCTCAGCAGAGCCCAATAGTTAATGATTAAAATATGCTTATATGCAACTAATCTCTGCAGGACAATGAACTGAGAAATTATTTAACGCAATTTAAATGGGTCATAGTAGTTACTATAAGTGTGCCTCGAGCCAATGGGAGCTATCGGGCTGCTATAAAAGCGGGTGGGGAAGAAATAGCAGCTGGTGGGAAGAGATCACCAAAGACCCGACGTCTGTCCTGAGCCGCCTCTCGACGTGCGGAGATCTTCCCGATCTGCCTGAAATCAAGCATCAGCTCCGGGCTGAGCCCTTCTTCAGATATTGGTGATCCCCTCGGTGATCAGTGGCTGCGGTGGGAAGGACGGGGTCTGCCCGGAGCCGGCACTCGTGGCGGGGCCGCCCCGCCCCCTCCGCTGCCGCTTGACGCTGCCGATGGGGACCAGAATCGCCTATTTAAGTCAAAAAAGGTGAAATTCAGCAGTGCCGGGAGTTGGGGGTTGCATTGCTCGGGTCGGGGGTGAGCGGGATGCTCTTCCGCGAGGTGGGTCGGACCCGGGGGCAGGGGCTGGTTTTGGTGAAGCCCCGTTTGGGCTTGCAGTTTTGGGGACGTGACGGTGTCAGCAGCGTTGTCACGGCGTTACCCTGCGGGGACAGGCAGCACCAAGCGGGCGCTGCTGCCGGGGTTTTGCAGCGGTTCTGTAAGGGGAATAGAGGGGGAACAAATGGATGGAAATGGATTTCAGTGGTCTTTGATCGGCCTGTGAGAGGGATCATATCAGGTGCTTTGTGAGCTGACCCCAACGGCTCTCTGAAATCCCGTCCTCCTGCGAGCTCGGCGCTTGGCTCCCAGCCTTCCCACCGGCACGTTTCGGCTTTATCCGTGTTACCGTTTGCAGCCCCGTGGGACCGATGCACCGGGCGCTGTTGGTGAGCGCAGCTGGGACCCTCCAGCATAGCACTGACCACGACCGGGGTGAGAATATATCTGCTGGAGGGAGAAGTGACACCGAGCTTTCTGCCAGCCTTGCTGCCTGCCTTAAAATACCCCCAAGAAGTGTTAAGTGCAGTTATTTGTAGCTCCCCGGTACAGATACTTACTCCTGCAGCGATGCACGCCGCTGCCCTTGCAGTAAATCCCAGCATCTCCAGACATTAGTTTCATCCTGCTACTTGCTTTTTCTTCAATCTGTTAGTTTAATAGTATTTCATCCGTCTCTTTTTGTGACTTTTCCGTCTTTTGTCCAATTTTAAGTCATATACAACTGATTTATACCAAACCCCACATTACATGAAATCAGGTTTCAGCTCCCTTTTCCCTGCTTGCAAATAAGCAAATGGGTGCAAGGGCTTTCGGAGGTAATCGTGGCTGCGCCGGCCAGCTGCTCTCCCATCCAGAAAATAAAGAGCACAGCCTGTTTCCTGTTAAATTTTGCTGGTTGCATTGATTTACATTGTTTGTCTCGTGTTTTATGGCTTCCAAGCTGATGTTGCGTTAAGCTGGCTGGAGTTTAGGCAAGAAATCAAACGCAGGCACTGGCAGGCTTCCCCAAATGCATTCATGAGGGTTGATCGCATAGTCACATTTTCTTAGTCACTGGAGGAGAAATAGCGGAGCTGCCTCACTGGCGTCCCGGCCGGTTTGCATCGATCCTGTGCTGGTAAAAGGCACTTGTCGGACAATTTCGGAAATTCAAACCACGGGGCAATGCAGGCGGCGGAGGGGCTGCGTCCCCCTGCGCCATGGCTGGATGCTCCTCCAGCCGCCGGAGCGGTGGTTTGGTGGCCGTGGGGGGGTCTCCTGTCTTTATCTTGACCCACAAGCTCTT
>NW_009235756.1:0-209 GCF_000690835.1 Fulmarus glacialis
GGCTTTGCCCCCCAACAGCCAGGTGGGACGCCGGGGAGGTGGCATCACCCCGCAGGGCACAGTCCCACGGCAGACACTGATGTGTCCCCAACTTGTCACCTCTCCAGGTGTCGGGCACCCGCCTGCGCCTCGTCCAGGTGGCAGTGGCCGATTCGGGGGAGCACGTGTGCCGGGTGACACTCGGGGGTGTCACCCAGGAGGCGTCTCTC
>NW_009235756.1:1140-2525 GCF_000690835.1 Fulmarus glacialis
CGTCACTGTCACCTCCCGTGACAGCTCCAGCTACCGTGAGTGTGGCCACGGGGTGAGGGAGGATGCTGGGGGGAGATGGGGGACATGGGTGACCTCGGTGGCTTCCCCGTCCCTTTGTCCCTGCAGGTCTGCAGAGCCCCATCATCTCCATCGACCCGCACAGCATGGCGGTGGCACCGGGTGAGGATGCCACCTTCAAATGCCGTGTCCACGACGGCGCCCGGCCCGTCAACGTCACTTGGCGGATGGGACCTGGCCAACACCTCCAAGGTATGGTGGTCCCCAGGGTGGCCCCGGTGTGGTCCCCAGGGTGGCCCCGGTGTTGACGGCTCCTCCTTGTCCAGACAACGTGAAGATCAGCACCAACGGCTCGGTCATCTCCATCACCGGTGCCCACGTGGGCAACCAGGGCGCCTACCACTGCGTGGCCTCTAACCGCTTCGGCGTCGCCAGCAGCGTCGTCAACCTCCTGGTGCAAGGTGCGTGGTGGCCGGGGTGTCCCTGTCCCCATCTCTGTGGGCTCCAGATGCCCCCAAGGTGGTGGTGTCCCCATTGCCATCCCCATGTTGGTGTCTCCCCTGTGTTCTAGATACCCCTGGGGTGGTGGTGTCCCCATCCCCATGTCCTCCATGTGCTCCAGGTGCCCCTGGGGTGGCAGTGTCCCCATCACCATGCCCTTGTTGGTGTTCCCCATGCACTCCAGATGCCCCTGGGGTGGTGGTGTCCCTGTCCCCATGTCCTCCATGTGCTCCCAAGTGCTCCCGGGGTGGTGGTGTCCCCAGCCCCATGTCCTCCATGTGCTCCAGCTGCCCCCCAGAGTGGTGGTGTCCCTGTCCCAATGCTGATGTCGTCCATGTGCTCCAGATGCCCTCGGGGTGGTGGTGTCCCCATCCCTATGTCCTCTCCATGCTTCAGGTGCTCCTGGCGTGGTGGTGCCCATGTCCCTATGCCGATGTCCTCCAGGTGCCCCTGGGGTTGTGATGTCCCCATCCCCATGCTGATGTCCTCCATGTCCTCCAGATGTATCTGGGGTGGTGGTGTTCCCATCCCCAAGTCCTCCAGGTCCTCCAGGTGTTCCTGGGGTGGTGGTGGCCCCACGCCCATGTCCTCCATATGCTCCAGATATTGCTGGGGTGGTGGTGTCCCCATCCCCATCCCCATGCTGATGTCTTCCCCATGCTCCTAGATGCCCCCAGCGTCATGGTGTCCCCATTGCCATGCCAACATCCTTAGTGGTGGTGTCCCCATCCCCACACCGATGTCCTCCCCCTTCTCCAGGTGCCCCCACGGTGTCGGTGATGCCACCGGGCCCCGTGACGGTGAAGGAGGGCAAATCCCTCAGCCTGGAGTGCCTCGGCCGGGGTGAACCGCGGCCGCTGGTGCGC
>NW_009235757.1:0-3003 GCF_000690835.1 Fulmarus glacialis
CTCTCTCACCAAGAAGCTCCGTGTAAATCTGATATTCTCCCTCGAGTGCACTATACGGTATTTACTGTCCGCTTTGGTGGCAGGAAAAAGCTCATTCGCTTTCCACTTTCTCTTCCCTCCGGGGCTGACTCTCCGATCAAGGCAGATGGGGTATCGGTGGCAGGAGAGGGGTGCGGGCGGGAGGGGGTTCGCTCTCCTCAGGAAGCTTCATCAACTCCTAACGTCCAGATGAGTGTGTCGAGTGAGAGAGTATAAATGCTTCACCCTTAGACTCGGTACTTGCCGAGATAGGAGTGGAGAGGCAGATAAGAGGTGAGTGAGGACCCCCTCACTCCGTGGCTCTTGAGGGGGCATCTGGTAAAACTGGGAAGGGGCAGCTTCAAAACAGAGGGGCCGAGGTAACCTTTCACAGTGTGGTGGAGGGCGTTCAAGCCGTTGGAGCTCATCAGGCGCTGTGGGCACATGCTGTTCTGGCTTGGATTTTTGTGTTCAGAAAGCATCTGGGTGAACTCATGGGAGAAATCTGAAGATTTTAAACAGAGATATGCTGTCTTTGGCTCACAGAGCCCCTCAGCGCTACGTTGCCAGCAGCTGGAAGAATTCCTGGGAAAGCACCACTGTATCTGCCTTGTTCGTATGCTCTTTCTAGGTGTCTGCACCCAAGCCCTGCTCCTGTTATTTCTTCCACTCAGGGGTGGGCTGATGTCACTAAGAAACCTGAAAACACTCCTCAAGACACTTGGTATGAGAGACCTGGGATGTCACCTGTGACTATCACACTCATGCTTTTAAGAGGCAGTTGTATGGTTACTCACAGAACAGAAACATTACCAGTATTCTATGTTGAGAGAAAAGCTGACTCAAAAGCGGCTCCTCATTAGCTACATTTTCATTGTTTCTCAGATAAACCTAGACTAGCGTTTATCTTTGAGTCACAGGTTTTGCTCTCTCTTCTTACTGCTTTTAAATTACTTGTTGGTTCAGTTCTGGACTCGACTGATAAAGAATAGCTTAGGACAAAATGCGGCTGCTCCCTATGCCCTTAATGTTCATGCAATATCTTCACACAGTTGCAAAGAATTGTTTTCAATGTGCTTAAATACTTTCTTTAGAAATAAGATGATCTGTTATAAACATTGTATTCAATTTCTGTTCTGTTGGGGACCGGAAAATTTACAAGCAATGAAAAGTGTGGTTTTAACTTACAAGAGAATTGAAAATAAAAGAACTACAGTGTATGAGATGCATTAATTTTCTATAACAGTGTTTAAACTTATTCTATTTAAGGAGCAAAATCAAATCTCTCAGCTATTATGCTTTCTTGGTTTACCTTGAAACACAATTAACTTTTATATGACGGGGGCATGTATAAGTACAAAATTGTCAAGTTAATCTGAGAACAAAAAAAGATTATAACTTTATTTGACCTTCCTTTCTCTTACCTACCACCCCATCCTCTAACATTTCTTCTAAAGCTTGTAGAAGCAATTAGATGTTGACATTCAACTGCACCACAGGGGTCTCAAAACAAAATTTTCATTGTAAATACTTTGTATTTTGGTCTTTACTTGACCACTGCCTACACATTCAGATCTCTGGTGAATTTCTGGGGTACTTTAAGCTTACTGACAAACTTACACAGGTGAAAAAGCTTTCACTGGATTTCACAGAAATTAAGCAATTTCTGTTGCTTGAGGAAGCAATGCAGCAGGGAAATCCAGCCGTAAGAGAAAAACCCTGTTAGCTGCTCATAGCCAATGTACTGCTGTTGGTCACACTGCTCTGCACAAGTGCGATGTTACCCTTCTCGACAGTTTCTGGTGTCATTTATTAGCAATATCATGTAAACCCAACCAAGGCTGGGGGACTCACTCGTCTAGATCCTGTAATGGACAGCTGCCACGTGTATCTTTTCTACTCTTAACTGTAAGCCCAGGAAGTTAGAAAGAAGGAAATGTTTCAGGTTTACTGCTGCAGAGACCTACCTTCATTTTTACTACTGTCTCAGGATACTGAGGTAGAAAACATAGTGATTACCATATAACTTCAATACGGAGAGTCAAAATAGATTATGGGCTGCTTCTTTCGGAAAGAGACACTAGAATGTAGAGTCTGAATGATATTTCTCAGCAGATGGAAACTCAGGGGCACTGAATGAAATTACCAGGCAGCAGATCTGCAATGAACGCAGTGACATTTCCTTTCATGGTACATGTCATTTACATGTGGAACTGCTGTGGTGTATTATGGCTTAACGTATGAGAGAGTTCCAAACGTAATTAGGCAAAGTAAAAGGCAAACAGGTATTGAACAGTGTTTTGAGTCAAGCGAACAAGATTCTATAGATCCCACAAGTCTAGTAAAGCTCACATTTAATAGGACTTATGTATGAAAAATGGAGGGTTACTTTGTACAGCAAATATGTATATAGTCTGTTCGTTACGTTTAAAATCTCTTATCAAATTAAATAGTATGTTGTTCTGATGAAGTCTGTCTTGTGCCCGTTTACCACTCTTTTTTTTTCCTGGAAAGAAGAAAATTGCCAATACAGAGTACAAGTGAGGCCTGCTGTGGCAATACCATTTTGCAGTTCATGCCCTGACACTGTCCACTTTACTTGGGCATAGTAACAGGATGCCACCCCATCTTTTTCTGTGGAAACACAAAAAGCAAGGAGTACTGATACTCATGCTTGCTTGTTCACACGCACTCAGATAAAACAGTTCAAAGGAAGATGATCAGATGATGAAAGGCTCTGCCTAGAAGTCTAAAACTTTTCAAAACTCTGTTAGGTAGTGAAGATGATGGTACTTAGTAAATTTTTAGATGTTCAGAAATTAGGTAATGTATCAGAATATTATAATTGTGGTGGATCTCATTATCATAACTCTATTTTTATCCTGATCTAATGTAAGAATTAAAGGCTTGTGTAGTCAGTTCAGAGAGAGGGCAGACCCAGGATTAATATTGCTGCTCCTCTTCATGTTTCCTGGTTCCTGCTGC
>NW_009235757.1:3034-27988 GCF_000690835.1 Fulmarus glacialis
AAGAGGGATTGAAAGCCTAAAAGTCTAAATTCGGGTTGGATATGTTGTCTCTTTGAAAGGAATACAAGATTAATGAAGAGTCATTTTCTTCCTGTATTTTGAATTTTATGGCATGAATTAAGTCTTAAGATTTTTTTAAAAGCTTTCTGGTATTCTGGAACTTCTACTATTGGAAAACACAGTGTTCTTCATTAGAATTTCTATTAGACTCTGTGCATTTTTTGTCTTTTAATTACTGTTATTTTTTAATTACTGTTATTAATTACTTATTTTCAGCTTTTATCTTACTCTTATTTGGCAATACTATTAGAGAATATTCTTGGATGCTTACGGTACTTTTCAAACATCAAAAAGCAAATGAGAGAGCGCAGTTTTGCCAAATTTTTTGAACATACCTAGAGTGACTTAGAGTCCTTCCTAAAAAGGATTTGAGCCCCAAAATCACTTTCCCTATTATACCAACTTTCACAAAAGATGTAGAAAAGTCAAGTCAAAAGGAAGATGTACGAAGTCAAGGGACTTTGCCAGGGTCACACCAGCATTTTGTGACTAAGGAAGGAATGGAGCACAAATGTTTGGGATCTATTTGGTCTGCATTTGACTGTGGAACTTTCCTTCTGTGAATGTTGTCTAATTATTATGGTATGAGAGTATATATCAATTATTATGGTCTGAAAGATTAACATAAGAAATTATTTTTTAGAAAAAGTTTTCAACCTTTAAAAAAATCTGAATTAAACATTCAAAGACAAAACTAAGCTCAGAAAATAGTGTAACAGCATGTGCAATTCTTTGCTGCTTCTTGCTTGTTTGTAGACTTGTTCCTTTTCAATAGCTTGCGAGAAGCCTAGATTCTCTTGTAGGAACACTGTAATCTGTTTTGGGGGGCTGAATTAAGGAACAAAACCATTAAAAATCAAAGCAATGAGCATCCAAATGCCTGTTGATGATCGGGGTTGAGGGCATATGGATTTATTAGTGGAATACTTGTGAAGCAAATACCTGAATTTGGTGTTAACCTTAGACTTTAACCTCATGACTTCTGTAGCTTTTGTGTACCTTGTTTTTCTCATTGTTTGTTCTGCTTCATCTTGAACAGGAGTACAGGCTCTCGATTTGCGGCAAATTATGCTATGCAATAGGAGGTGCCCCAAATCAAGTGGCAGGGAGTGCTGCTGCTTTCTTCCTACAGATCTACCTGCTAGATATAGCCCATGTAAGTAGCACAAGCAATCTTTAGAGATTGTAGACTTTCCTCAACTCTGATGTTGTCAACAATGTCCCTGGAATGATAAAAGGTGAATTAGCTAATAAAGCTTTTAAATTGTCTTGTTATCATTGCCTCTAGCTGTTCAGCATCCTGGAAACTGCATAAACTTGTCCAGAATTTTTTTTTCTTCTTTTTTCACTCGTTTCCTTTCTGTCTTGAAGTGGCCATTGTTTGCTTTTAGTTTGGGATTGTTAGTAGAGCTTTAGGCACTATAGACCTCACACGCTTGCAGACACAAGAAAAAGCAGTTCTCTGTATCAAGAGTCAGAGAGTGTAAGATATGAGACATCTGAAACATTAATAGCACCATGTTGAAGTTGTGAAGTTTTGTTCATTTGGTTTAGTTAAATCACTGCAGTTGCATCCAGTGGTCAACATAATTTCACATACATTTTATTTGGTTTGTTTACGATAATTTCTTTGCAAAGAAAGCTGAGTTATCCTTCCTGAAGGTTCTTTGTTTCCAGTCTGTGACTTTCTGGTGCAGAAGCAGACCTTGTAAAACAAAGCAGTAGGAGTCATCCCATTCATCTGACTTTCAGCTGCTCCAGCTAGATTTCAGGACAGCAGAGAAACAAAAAAATCAACCCATAAGCATTTTTTACTGTTTTGGATTGTCTTGTATGTCTGCCTGGTAACTAGGTCAGACAGATAAAATATAGCATAGAAAAAAGGATTTTAAGGAGATGAGGCCAAATTGCAGAGAGTGTGAGAACTGCTGTAGCTGAAACTACATGAGTGGCTTTCAGCACTGATGACTGTTTTTATTTGCTGGAAAGAACAGGAGGTTCTGGATCAGATATTGTTATCCTCTTGCTGTTTAAGATGTAGAAAAACAGGATATCATGTCTGGGGGAGTGGAGGTGTCCAAAAGATTGGATTTATGGTTTTCCTATAAAAGTCTGATATCAGAAGCTGAGGTGTGACTTACTTGAAAATTGGCAACATGGTAAGACTGGCATGTAAAACTGAGATCTTGAGTGTCCCATTGAGGTCAAAGTCACAAGATGTAGAAAACGGGCCAGCTTTGGAAAACAGCGTCAAGGATGGCAAGTGGATGGTGTGGAGTCTGAGGAGTTGGAGGTGGAATAGGTAACTTGGAGATGCAGCAGGGAGGTGGATGCAGCTCGGACTACAGTTGTTTCAGACTTACATCAAGGATGGCAATAAAAGCCATTGGAGATGATGAAGCATGAACTGAATAAGAAAGACACTAATACAATTTTCCTAGGGTGCTTATAAATACGGGAATTTCCCCACCCTCTGCTTATCACAGAAATTGAAAATTCTTGAAGCTAGGGACTGTTTATTTCTTTTTCTGTTTGTGTACAGTGTCCAGAAAGCTGGGGTCCCATTCCTGCATCTTTGGGCACTACCTAAATAAATCACGTAATAATAATTATTTTGTTAACAAGCTCCTACTGAAACCCAGTAATTTTGCTTAATATTTGTAATGATACACTTACTACTTCATTAAGGGGCTTAATTATTTGTTCCTTGATGGTCTAGTTTGTTCTCTGAAGTAATCATAGAATCATAGAGGTCTTTTCCAACCTTAATGATTCTAAGATCATCGAGTCCAACCGTCAACCCAACACCACCATGCCCACTAAACCATGTCTCTAAGCACCTCATCTACACGTTTTTTAAATCCTCCCAGGTTTGGTGACTCAACCAGTTCCCTGGGCAGCCTGTTCCAAGGCTTGACCACTCTTTCAGCAAAGAAATTTTTCCTAATGTCCAGTCTAAACCTCCCTTGGCGCAACTTGAGGCCATTTCCTCTCGTCCTAAATCCTGCAGGGACAGGATTTATTTCAAGGCCTGATAAACAGCTCTGAAATCCCGTGGGTTTTTCCACACATTTTCAGGGGAGAGCATGTAATTTCATAGTCACTACCTGGATTTAATTCTTTCTCACTTAGAGGGCAGAACTGTTTTAGCTCTTTGAGAGATTGGGAAACTCAGTAGGTGTAATCTTTCCTATATAATCCTTTCTAAGAAAGTTACATTTGTATTCACTTCCTGTAGCTTACAGTTTTTCCTTTTGAATTCCATGTTCCACCTAAATTACCTCTATAAACTGCAGACATATAATGTAACTCCAAACCACCACAAATTACTATAAAGCACCAAAACCTCTGATAATAGGATCCTGGCCTTTATTCCTTTTGAGATGGGTGAATTCAGCATATTTTATCTTGTATTTTATTAACACTGAGAAGTTTCTGGTATTGGTGCTGACAGACACTGTCTAGGTTTAGGGGCTAAGAAAATGCAGCCAAGGGATTTATAAGCCCCTAGCGATGATGAAGACAGGGTGACTATGCAGACTCTACTCCTAATGTAAGAGAGGTTTTGATTTTCCTCAAGGCTTTCTTCCACTTCTCTTTATGTAGTATCCACTTCTTTTCTGTCTATTCACATTATCTGAACAAAACACCAATGCAAAACCCACCTAATTTGAAGCTTCCTGTCTCCGTGTCCCTCATCACCGTGGTATTTGAACCCCTGTATCTTTCTGACTGCTGTTTTGTTCTTGTTTTGGCTGATCTGTCTCTTGAGAAGCAGTAGTGACTTGTGAGCAGTTCCAGCTCAGCCCCAATGGCAAGTCTTCCTCAGGGTTGGTGGGTTTCTTGCCCCCCTAGCTGTGGGAAGTACAAGTCAGTGAAGATGGATGAAGCGAACATCAGCAAACTGCTGTGGGACACAGCCCAGTGCTCATGCCAGCCTTGTCCTACAGTGCAGCAATAGAATGCTTGGAAAGCCACTGTCATTACCTGCTGGAGGCTACCATTCCCAATCCCCTGTTCATAAGCTTTCTAGGGTGGAGTATGTGTCTTGGAGCTGGTGGTGTCAGGAAGATTGGCTGCCCCTGTGATTTCACCTAATTTGGGCTAAAATTTAACAAAGGTGCATAGCATCTGCCTTTTACAAAGGTCATCCAGGACATCTCAGAGATTATTGCTTCTTTCTTTCACCTCTGAGGAAATACCTGCAGCAAATTCTGCAGGCAGGGGACCTGGACCAGCTGGAAGCTGTGTGATGCTGCCTAGGAGGCAATAAGCTCTGCAGAAAAGCTGGGGATACTAGCTCAAGCTTGGTGTTGTATCAGCTGCATCTGCCAGGCTTCCCGCTGGGTTGGAGCACTGATAGCATGAAGAAGTATATAGGTGAAGGGGTTTTGTCTGCTGTCGCTGTTTAAGCCCCATAGGCTGTTTCAGCAGTCTCTCGCTCTCTCTTTCTCCCCCCACCTTTTTTAACCATTGTGTGATATGAATTCCTAAGCTCTGTACAGATATATGTGAAAAATTACATTGCTTGGCATAAACTGTATTTCTATATAGGCACTTAAGTGTGGTCCTTTTGGGTTAACTTCAAAGGCTTTTCTACTTGGCCATTTTATTCTTACGTAATCCGTGAACATTTTTCAAGTGAGATTTGTTGGACATGTGCTGGCAACTTTGATTTGAACAGATGTGCCTTATGCAGTTCAGTTGTCACAGTTCAGTTCTGAGTGGATAAAGTGTGCTGTGCTACAACCTCTTCCACAGCCACATGCCACCAGTTGGCAGCCTTGTTGGTAATCTCGGGAGATTAAAAAACATGAATGCATATAAACAGCTCCCTCTACTTTTTTCTAGATCAGATCAAGATAAAGATACGGGGAAATGGGGCTGTGTGGGGAACAAAGTGAGGGGATGATTACAGAGGGACTCTGTCAGGTTTTATGACTAAAACAAGGACTTCGGTCTACTATTTGACCATCTGACTCATTTTCCTAGTTCTAAACACATTCATAATCTCTCCTTCCTTGCACTTTTCCCCTGTAATACCTTCTTGCACGGTGCCTGTCTCAATGTCTCATTTGTTTGCTACGGGTAACCAACAGTAATTTCTATGACAGCAACGGACATGTTTTGTAAATGAACTATCATTATTCTTTAAAACACTGAGGGTTTTTTCTGGAAAGTTGCTTTATGCTCTTTCATTGTATTGTGAAACAATGGCTCTTGTTTACAGTATTCTGTCTGTACTTTCAGATTACTCCGTTTCATGCCTCTCTGGTGCTGTTCATTGGCAAAGCCTCAGGTGCAGTTACTGATCCTGTTGCTGGCTTTTTTATTAGCAAAAGTAGATGGACAAAAATTGGCCGGCTCATGCCTTGGTAAGCATAAATTTGTACATATATTTACATATATAATATGAATATTGTGTGTACTGTGATCATACAGTCACCTCGTTGAATTAGACTCATTTTTCTTTGCCTGTTTCCCAGACAACAGTGACTGTATTAATTCTACATATATAAAACCAAAAAGAAAAATTGTCATGTCATCTATTTCCCTTTAGCTTGTTCACTCATGAAACCATAGAAGAGATTTTCTACCACTGGAGACACAAACAAATAAAGCCAAGACACTGCATTGTTAACAAAACTGGAAGCTCAGATCTAAAACTTTCTTGAATCTGTGGTTGAATTTTCATCTTTGTCTAGATTCCTTTAGTTTGGCTTCTCTCCTCCACAAAGTTGGAACTTGTTTCTGCTTGTGTCCTAGTGTGCCTTCACTTCTCATATCAGCCTTCCAGGAGCTCTGTTAATTTTAATTCTCTAGGCCTTTCAATTCAGTGAAGGATGTGTGCATACATATGGAACAGATGTGACACCATGGCATTGAAGGGCTCAGCAACCAGCACTGCCCCGACACTCTGTTACATTCTTCCTCACAGCAGTCATTCTGGTCCTGCTTCTCTTGCATCCCTGTAATCAAAATAATTAAAAAATCACCATGACTTTTATAATGAATGCTGTAAGATTTTGATCAGCATTTCTAAAGGGACAGTGTGATGTTCCACTATGACATACTTATCCCTTGCATGCACTCTAGCTGGTACACTTGTACATGTGCTGTCCATGTGCTATAAGGGGAGATTAGAAGAATGAATGTTACTCGTATAGGAAGGAGATTGACAGGTGTGAAGCAAGAAAATTGGGAAGGATTGGTCCATGTTAGAGGAATCCAAGCTTGTCTATGCCATAGGGCATTTATTTGTTGTGTTTTTTATATTTTGGAAGTCAAGGGGAGACTGAGTAGTTTGTGAAATAGGGAGTCTTTCATCACTACTCTATCTCATGCATTATAAGGATGTATTGTAAGATATTTTGAATTAATTATTAATTTTGAATTAATATAACCCCCAAACTTGATTCACAACACAAATCTAAGAGTAAATGTGGTATCCTGAGCAAAGAAGTTGAATTGTCGTGGAAAATAAGCCCAGTTTTTTAGCTGGTTCTCTTGCTGTCATGTGGTTTTACGACTACAGAAACTTGTCTGGGGCAAGCATATGTTGGAAGAAGGCTGAGATCAGCTGCTCTTGGCCACAGCAGGAACAGGGCCTTCAGGTCAAAGTTGAGCTTTTTGTCAAGAGCCTCATGGGAAAAGAGGAGCTTGCTGCTGTTTCTCTTTTCAGGATTTGGTTTGTGGCCAGGTAAATGAAGTGCTTTTTAATGAGCGCTGAATTAACCAAGTAACAAAGTTATTTGAAAAGAAAATAATGACATTTTTATACAAATGCCATTAGATGTATTCTGATGCCTTTTTTTTTTTTTAGTTCTCTGAAAATATTGCAAATAATGTGTTTAGTGTTAGTGTTAAATCGATGTTAGGATAGAATCATAGAATCATTAAGGTTGGAAAAGACCTCTAAGATCATCGAGTCCCACCATCAACTCAACTCCACCATGCCCACTAAGCCATGTCCCTAACTCCCATCCTAGCACAAGCATGAACTTATCAGCCCTTTGCACTGTAAACCAACTACTGTACAACTTGCACTTCTTACAGGAAAAGTGCTTATCTAACCCAGCCTTTAATATGCATTCATCAAACAGCTTGCTTTCTTTCCAGAAGGATTTTGTCTGGTTTTTCGGGAATAGTAATTATTTTCATGGAAATTTTGTTCCTACACTTCGGAGGTCAGACCATATTTATACAAAGCAAAAAATGGGTCTTCCATTAGGTTAAAAATACTTCAGTATTTGAAATTATTCTGACTTCTTAAGTATCTAGAGTGAAGCAATGGAATTGGCTCAGTCAGAAAAGCTTGCCAGCAAAGCAAGAACATTAGTGAAGAAGCTGAACATTTAACTATAGCTTAATACTGTACTCAATGTAATAGGAAGTCATCAGTCGCTATTGATCTCTCTTATGTAATGTGTTTAAAAGGCATAAGCAGACATTGACTTGAAATACACAAACCCGGTCAAATATTTTATCAGATGAGATAATAGTAGACAATCAGATATTCAGGAACTTCAGCAAGGCTCTGAAAACTCACTGACATTAATGAGGAAAGGAAAATGTGGAAAGAGGATGGAAGGGGGGAAGAATACTAAGAGGGATATTGCTGAAAAGTTGCATGAAAAATTGACTATGAAAATATTTTACTGTGGTGACTCTGGACACCAATCTGGAAGAGCTCACACTTTTGGAGAGGAAGGTAGATTCCCTGAGATGTGTTAGGATTTTACCCTTATTTGTGTTTTCCATTGCTGACCAGCTGTGGATGAACTGTGGCCTGGGGACTGGAGGGACAGAGAATACCAGAACCTGGCACTTTCCTTGTAAATGCTCAGCCCCCAGTGATGCTGTCCATCCCAAAAAGCAGTGTGGGAAAGCCATTGTTTTACTAAACTATTTACCCACATTACTCTTTTGTATTGCAGGTTTTCAGTTCACGATTGCAAAATAATCAGCTGACCCCCAATGTCAGTAGTGCTGTTGTGAAGGGATTAATCTATTTTCCCTTTTATGTGTTTGGATATTTTTTGTTGGGATCTTGGTCATCTAATTACATTGTCTGATTTACAAGAATACAGGAGAACCCTGATGCTGCAACTCAGATTTTTAGGAAATAATAACATCTGACCACTTCTTCCATATCATGGAGTTTGACAAGTGTTGTTTGCCTGAAATAATTTTTAAACTAGTGTAATTAATTGCTGGTTAATGGCAATATCTGGAATTTAAGTTTCTGTCATTCTTTTTTTTTTAAGCCACCTTACTCACCAGAAGCTGATCCGTTTGTGTTTGAAGTAATTAGGAGTTTTGCTGTTGAGTTAAATGGAGGAAATTATCATATACCCAGATAGATACAGACTGTAGGAACTTTTGCAGTGGGCTGTCCATTATCATTTATGCTGTTTTCAGCATTTTGAAGTGTATCAACGTATTTGCACTTGCTTGAAGTAGCAATGAAGAGGCCAAGTTGAAAGGAAAACTGAAGGCATTAAAATAATCGGAAGAGGGAATCCTTGGTAATAAGTAGGCTCATGTAAAAATTGCTGAAGTATGCGAAGACATGTGACAATAGAGCTTAGTTTTCAGTGGTTCTTTCTAATAAATGTGTAGTCTAAGACATGTACTAAGGAATGGCAATATAGGTATGCTGTTACAGTGCATATGCAAGGAAATTGTGTCTGTTCTGAGTGGGATATTAACTTAAGTATAGCTCTTTTCCTTTAGATTTGCTGGGCTTTTTCCATTTTATGGAAGTATTTGTATACATTTTATATTAATCTGTGTATTTAATGTACATTAATGTTTAATACTTAAAAACATGGCATTATTGTAGCTAGAAAAACTGCACATAAAATAAATTGCATTATATTGATTATTAGCAGGAAAATTTAATGTGCTTTGCTATCATGATGTTGAAATCGTTGACATGTGTTAATCTTCTTTGCAGGATGCTGGCATGTACACCCTTCACAGTAGTGTCCTATTTTTTTATGTGGTACCTGCCTCCTTTTGTATCAGGAAGAGTTGCATGGTACCTGACTTTCTACTGCCTTTTCCAAGCACTGACCACAGTAAGTAGATTACAGGTCACGATGTTCTCAGCAGTAACTTGCTTGTTTTCTGTCTATGTTAATGCATTGAGATTTAGTAAACTGAGATTTACCAAAACTTTACATTTTATTTCAACCTCTAGTGAGTTTAAGGGATAGGCAGATGTCCTTTTATCAAACTCTCTGCTGGTTAATGGTTTCTGCCAATGCTTTCTCTGGCAAATGGCTTGCTAATTCTGACAGATTACCTCCAGTCACTTTCATTGGCAGTCCCCTTCTTGTATAGATCCACAGAGACATTCGGATTCCTAATTCCAGTTAGACATCCAACTTCTCATAACTTCTATTTTCAGGAGCAGATTAGGAGACCAAGTAGGTTTGTGGCTCCAGTTCTGGGTGTTTTCACTCAAGCTAAAAGGCAATGAAAAGTCAGGCAACCAGAGCTGAAATAGTACTGATAGTAGTCATCACGATATTTATACCTGGATAGAAGAGTTTGAGCACATGAATTTTTTAATACAGCCCAGAACTTGTAATATTTATGCAGAAGCCATCATTTCACTGGATCCCAAAGAACTTCTCTGACACGTTCCGTACTGTACGTGTAGGGGACGTTTTGCCTTGTAGCCAATATCAAGATGGAACAAGGTATCTTCTGTGCAAAGCAGGAGATTAGGACTGGAAGTGAGACAGCTGCATTGCAATTTGGCAGGGTGTATCCTGGATGATTGAATTTCACTGGATCACGTTTTGAAAAAGTGGTTCCCAGACATTTAAAATGTTTGTATTTCTTGTTTGACTTTGGCTTTTCTCCTGTTTACAGATCTGTTGGACCTGGGAATTCTGTATTCCTATGTTAAGCTGGAATGTTTACCTAGGCCCTTTGTTTCCTCTGGAGAAAGATGGTCCAGAAGACATAATGGCTTAAAATAATTTTTTTCCCTCTCTCTTTTGAAGGAAAACCACAGATTTTCCATGGCAGAGCTTTGAAAACATATACAATTGCCATGTTTGGTGGAGGTGAACAGAAATGCATTTTGTTTGAACAGAGTAGGATGCAGATTGCGAGACTTAGTTTGCCTGGCTACAGATCTCTGTGGTGGTGGAAACACCACAGAGACCTTGACTGTTCAAGCAGTTTCATGTCCCACTTCCACTTCATAATAGTCTGAGAGTTTGGCCTGTATGTTGTTCCAAGATATTAGAAGTGATTTTTGTTTCAGTTCAACACTATGAGGACACGGTCCCACTCACATCATTACCATCCAAAAGGTGAAGCCTTTAATGTTCAGTAGTTATTTTCAATGAAGTACTGCTGGAGATAAGGCCTCTCCTGCAGTAAAAGTAGGGCTCATTTACCCAGCATTGCAATAAATATTACCAGTGCATTGTTTCTACCAAGATTTTACAGCAAGGTATCAATTGCATGCTAGATACAGTGCTGTAAAAACAAACAAGCAACACTCTTCATCTACCTTTTTGTCAGTGCATGGACATAGCAGTTGGGTGTTTCTACCTATTCTTAACTCAAATTAAGGAGTGTGTGGCAAAATGATGCTGAAGACAAAGTAGTTTTCACAATTATCTCCTGGAATTACATAGTGAGACAGATATTTGAAATATTTTGGGGATTTACACAGTCTTCTGGCTTGAATAAAGTGGAAAATTGTATTGTCTTCATTGTGGCTTTGCTTCCCGGTAGTTAGTTCAAGCTAGGAACATGATAGTCTCCTAGTGCAAAGAAAACTAGATGCTTTATATCCTAGCTATAAAGGACGTTTTCCCAAGGAAGCTGAAGGGGCACAACATTAAGGTAAAGTCTCTTGGTATCATTATTTATTATTTGTATTATGAAAGATACTTTTTTCCTCTTATATGCTTTACAAATCTGAAAGAAAAGACGGGTCTTTGTGCTAAAAAATACATTGTTCTAAATAAGTGAATTCCAAGGTCGCATTAAACCATTTTCCTGGATATCAAAGGAATACAGAATTTACCCTGACGTTTCCTAAGTGATGTTCTTTCTTTGCATAGTTATTCCAAGTACCATATTCTGCCCTCACCATGTTTCTCAGCACAGACCAGAAGGAGAGAGATTCTGCAACAGCATACCGTGAGTGTGATCTGGGCTTTCTCATGTGGATTAGGGCTGAGTTTTATTTAAAATCATTCTCTATCTATAGGAAGTTCCTAATGGTTTGTGTCCCTAAACTGGACTTTTATATGAGATTTTTAATATCTGATGAAAAATGTTTTGTCTTGTAAATGCTTCCATTTTTCTAGCTAAATACGATACATGAATGTTTTATTGTCTCAAATTGTCTGATTAGCTATAAACTCTTTTTGGTTTATTGCTAGCCTGACGAAACAATAAAAATCACTCTTACCCAAGCCAGGATAGGGAATAATGATTTCATTTAAAGGTGATTTGTAGGGGAAAAAACAAAGTGCTGATCTTTGTTAACATTCAATTAAAGAAAGCCTGAAAGTAATTTTGAGTATTTTCTTTTCTTTTTTTTTTTTTTTTTAGTTTGGATTTCCTTAGTTTTGTGTTTCGTGTTATAAATTCAAATCTCCAAGCTGTTTTCTCTGAAAAAATTTCTAGAACTCATAGAGCCAAGACAGTTAACCCAAGGAGAGTAATTTTGTGTGCATGTTCACACCAACTGAAATCTCTTTTTATCTCACCTGTGTTTGTTTAATTCTAACATATACCTGGTAGTTTAAGGACAGATCTTGCTGTAATATAACTAGCACTCTGAGTGTATTATTCAAAAGAATGAGGGCTTCCAGACCGTATCTCTGGCTCTTCAACAATCAAAGCCAGACAAAGTTTTTGGTGTGAAGCAAATCAATCAGACCAGAAAAGCGCGATGAAAATATTTTCAAGATTTCCTGTATAGATCATAAATTGAATGTAAGAACAGTTTCTTCCCTTCCTACTCTCTTCAGCTCTGTTCTCACGCCTTCTTTATTATGTCATTGATATTTCTCACAGCCACCAGCATTAAGCAAGGTAAAGAGAAAAGAGTGCTCAAATGTCATATGAAAGACTTTTCTGTGTATTAATCTGTCCTTCAGTGTTGCTTTAGAAAAACTTGTTGGTTTTTTTTTTGTTGCATCTGTTTTCTCTTCCTGGCAAGATCCCTTTTCTTCTCCATTAGTTCTTCTAACCTTCAACATCCTTGCTTGAGTATGTTGAAAACTAGACCGTAGAGGCACAATGAAATGGCCACAAGTGCTAAAAAAAATCATGTCAGGAATTCTATATAAAATATCCCCTGAGCAACCCAATCCCTTTCCAGCCACACGGAGCAGTTGTAATTTGCATTATCATCAACTATCTCAAGAGAAAGTCTGGGCTAGCAGTCATAGGACAGGACTAAACAGCGGGAGATTCCAGTTGTGTTATATTCTTTGGCACTGACTGTATTCTGAGTCATCTGGCCTAAATTCTAACTAAATCCATGTACCTAGTGTTTTCTATTGTCTGGTTTTATGTCTTCAGAGGCTGTGATCCAAATAAATGTGCTTTCCTATCTGCTAGTCCCATGCAAGGCTTCACAGGCATGTGAAATTTGTGCTCATAAAAGCTGTTGAACTCCATGGCTGAGAGGTGTTATACATTTATAGAGTCATTTTATTGTTCAGGAAAGGGTTTAACTTTTGAGTGTACAGCTGTTCTCCTAAGCCAAGTTAGGGTGGTGGAATGAACCATAGTTCTGACTTTTCAAATGTTGGTATTTTTGTATATTTTGACATTATATTTGTTTGGGGCGAAGTTCTCTTGTAATGGTTATGATTATGTGAGAATCTGTTTCTTTTTTTTTTTTTTTTTTTTTTTTAATAACAGGGTCTTACTTAAACACTTTTCTCTGGCCTCTCTTTGGGTTACATAGAGAATTCTTCTTGTTGATAGACTTTCTTGGATGCAGTCAGTTGTTCAGGCATTTCTTCAACTGCTTAAAGAAAAACAGCTGTGTAATATGAAGTGTGCTTTTAAAAAAAGGTTGAGATCAGAGGATCCATTACCCTCTACTGGAGACAGGCAGAACTGCTTATTAGAAATGTTGTCCTGCTCCTTACTATGAATGCAAGGTAGAAATACTGGATTCCAAAGTTGCTTTAACGTAAAACCTACTTACATTCTGGGCAAAATATAACCTACTTCAAGGTACGATCTGCTTTCTGAAAGATCAGCTTTCTTGGCTAAGGTGGAAAGTAATAAAGTATAAATTGTGAGCACACAAGAACTTTGAAATATGCCTGTTTCTCAGCTCTTGCTACTTCTTTAAGGTTTCATAATGGTTGTACTTCTGTTGCCTGTAATAATGCTTCTGAGTTTTATTCTATGCAAGTGCTTGGTAAAATGCAGATGTAGAGCCCTAGATAAAGGTTATAAATGTGTAGGTGGTGTTTTGAATGAAAGGTGACACTCAGGTGCATTGCCTTTGCACTGGGTAGCAGCAGTTTGGAAGCTCTGCAAGGCCCATCTGAGACTAATTTGTGTCCAAACACTTCAGATCAGGTTGAGGTTAGGATTTCCACCACCTGCCAGCACTTTTGTGTGTATGTTTTTTGTGTCCCTGTTCCTAATCTGTTCATGTATTCAACCCTACGTATCTTTATGCAAAATGCATAAATAGTCTCTGGAGCTAGGACAGGAATTCAGTTTATCTCCCTGCCATGGGGATGCTGGGTATGGCTATATTGCATGGAAACAGGAGTAGTAGGTTTGAAATCCCTCAGGGTGAGAAGGATCTAGAACCCAGGTTACTCATCACTCGCCTGCAACAGAGCTGTAACAACTAGACGCCTTGTTGACTGATTTTGAGGACATGAAGCATGAGCTGGATGCCCATGGTTAGATCTTCACTTTCCCACATGGAGACTTTTGTTGTTTTTTTAGATGATCCCTTGTTCTGATGGTACTTGGAGTGTTAGTGATCTGATGCTGAGGTAGCTAGTTCTGCCCGACTGTGGCCTTAGGCAGTTAAGAACAGCATCTGCTGTTTCCAAGAGCTTTACAGCTGTATTATTTCCAACATAACCCTGAGGTAAGTATCATTTTATTTTACAGTTGGAGAACCTAGAGGTCTGATCAGATAAGTGGCTTGAAAAATGTTTCACAAGTTACTGTTAAGCTTGAGATGAAAAGTCTGATGTTATGGCTCCTAGTCCTGCTTTGGAAGAATGGCATTCAACATTTAAACTGTGTTCCACTCTGGTCCTCGAGATGAAAGGTTTCAATGTTAGCCCCTTGTGGCTCTTAATCTCAGCCGCATCCATCATACAGCTTGTGTAAAAAGAGGCTCTTCCATGGAGGCTTCTAAAAACTGATCAGAAAAGAGATGACAAAACTCTCTTTCCTTGACACTGTTCTGTTACTGACCTTCCAGTTCTGCTGTTCTTGGTATTGCTTTTTCTGCTTGTTCCCTGTAAAAGAAAATGGTTTGATGAGGTTTCTCTTCAGTGAGACAAATGAGCAAGCTTGCAGACAGTGCAGGAATCGAGTTCTCATCCTCAGTGCACATTTGTGCTTCCTTCTTTAGGAATGACCATGGAAGTGCTTGGGACCTTGATTGGAGCTGCACTTCAGGGGCAAATTGTGGCTAGTGCTCATGTCTCTCATCACTGCACTGTGAATCCCCCAGTAAACACAACTGACTCCTGGCATGACGCTCTCAGCTTTCCAGACCCCTCAGGTCCCCTGTCTCATCAAGTAAGTGTCTATGGGAGCACACTAAAATCTCTTAGGGAGAGGGATGGGGGTGTTTCTGTAATACTGTATCATATCATCCAGCCGGATGAGCATGAACATGACTTCCTGGAAATCAGTAACGCTGGAGCTGAAACAATGACCTTGTTGCAAACAAGGTTCCTGTCCGTTGTCTTTGCAACCACTTCTCAGCGTGACAGCAAAATTACACTGAGGAGCTTTGCTGAAGATGCCAAACTGTAAAGTAACTAGGAGGTATATGGCCATCCTTTGTTTTCACTAGGGGCTGATTTACAGTTTAAAATAGCAGCTTAGTAAGAAAAGATTTACCCTGCTAGGAACACTGCATCCGGTTCTGGGGTCCCCAGCACAAGAAGAACATGGACCTGTTAGAGCGGGTCCAGAGGAGGGCCACAAAAAAGGTCAGAGGGCTGAACACCTCTCCTGTGAAGAATGGCTGAGAGGCCTGGATTTGTTCAGCCTGGAGAAGAGAAGGCTCCAGGGAGACCTTATTGCGACCTTTCAATATATAAAGGGGGCTTATAAGAAAGATGGAAAAAGACTTTTTACCAAGGCCTGTAGTGACAGGACAAGGGTCAATGGTTTTAAACTGAAAGAGGGTAGGTTTAGATTAGATATTAGAAGAAATTCTTTACTGTGAGGGTGGTGAGGCACTGGAACAGGCTGCCCAGAGAAGCTGTGGGTGCCCCATCCCTCAAAGTGTTCAAGGTCAGGTTGGACAGGGCTTTGAGCAAACTGGTCTAGTGAAAGATGTCCCTGCCCATGGCAGGGGGGTTGGAACTAGATGAACTTTAAAGGTCCCATCCAACCCAAAAAATTCTATGATTGTATGAAAAAATGGTGGCTATAGCAGGATCTTTCAGTTCAGCAACACTGCTTTTCAAAGTAGTTATCACTAGGGATCTCCTGTAAAGATTAATGACTGTTATGTGAACAAAACTGTAAGTCCTACTTGGAATCTGTATTCTTGTGAAGGTACAAAGCACTGTTGAAAGTAAATGGTTGAGAACAGGTAATTAGTGGGAGCAGGGCTCAGTGGTTAACATGTGGAAAGAGCCTAGAGATCCATGCTTGTTTATTTCATTTTCCACAGGAGATTTTTCCTGTAATCCTGCACAAGTACTTTAATCTCTTCATGCTTCAGTTTGCTATTTTTTGAGAAACAAAAGAGAAGGTTTTATATCTGGGAGGAAATCCTAAAGCCTGATCCAAACCTCAGTGAACACAATTTGGTAGTTTTCCATTGTTTCCAGTGGAAACAGGCCCTGAATCAAACAATTACCTTGTGTAGTGTTTTTTTCTATGTCACTTGTGAAATTAGCAGTTTGTTGATTCCATTTTACCAATTGCTAGATTCAGTCTTTCTTTTTATATTTTCATCTATTTCTCTGTGAGTGCATGTACTAACTGATACATAAAATCCCCCATGAAGAAGATTCCTTGACCTGAGTCTAATCTCAGGTGCTTGGTGCAAATTAGGATGTGCGTATTCGTGCTCTGCTTATTGTAGTTGAATAGTTCCTATTACCACTCTTCAGCTGCAGTAAAATCACAAGCTAAAGGCATGCTTTTGAATTTGCATACCCTGGCACCAGCACTGGTAGTCCAGGAAGGGGACCAAGGCATGCCTCCCCTCACTCCCAGACACTATTCTCTGTCTCTGTGCTACCTGATCCTTGTTTTTTGGCACAGGTCATTGTAAGGCTTCTCAGAGTGCTGATCTGGGAAACTGCTTGGGGAGACCTGCTGCTCCTGTAGGTGGACATGCCATTTTATAGCTGATTAAAGCATTTTTGAAGCTGCTTGTTAGGTAACTTCTAGATATATTTTATCAAGACACAGAACACCATCCTCTCTTCCTTTTTAGCTTCTAGGACAATGGCTTGATGTAGAAAACTACTGTGCTATTACAGCTCTGTGAATTGTCAAGAGGAGTAGCTTGAAAAGTTGTGCAGCAGGCTGAATTTCATTGCACAGCAGATTCCCTGTCTGAATCTGCTTTATGCCATAATCACCAACTTCCACTTTCAAATCTCTTAAATGGCTTTCAAGGAAGAAAAAAAAAACAACCATGCTCTTGATTTATTTCCTTTCTGTCTAACCACATGTGCTTACCTGTCCTTTTTGAGGTAGGAGGGAGATGGAGAAAGAAGCTTCACAATGAGTTGAATGTCAAGTAGGTTTTTATATTGAAAAAATAACAAAGGTACATAGCCTAAAGTAGCCAGAGTTTGTAGGTAGAAGTAGTATCTTTCATTAAACTAGCTACTAACACTGGGAAACAATGGAAAAGCTTTTAGACACAAAGATTTTTCAGATCTGAAGAAGTCACAGTGTGACTGGAAACTTGTCTTCTTTTTTTTTTTCAGCTATATGGGTTGATTTAATTAAAGATATTACCTTCCTCATTTCACTTCCTTATTTACAAGCAGCCATGTGTTCATTTTTTGTGAGGATTTCCTGTTTATTTGTTTTGGTCTTTGGTTTTTCCCTTCTTCCACTCTTTTGTGTGTCACCTTCTCAGGTTTTGTAGATGAGTAGTATCCCATGGTTGAGAATGGTCTGAATTATGGTGTCCAACTGTTTTCCTTGAGTAAGATTCTGTTCACTCCTTGTTCTTTCCTGCCCTTTTTCCCAAAGAGCCCTTAGGCCTGGGCAGAGACCATAGGCTGAATGAACTGCTCTGGCAACCCACCTCACTCCCTGCTGCCCTGTTTGTGAGGGCCAGAATTTTTTGCCATTCACATAACCTGGCATCAATTTGGTTGGATTATAGGAGAATGCATGGCCACTGAGCCACGTGGGGGAGCTGCTTCCATCGCATGACAGGGCACTTGTCTTTTGTTCACACCACGGATGACAGGATATGCACCTAACTGCACGATCAACCGGAGATGTTGGGTCTTGAATTTTGGTTGTGTGACTGATGGACATTAAGTTATAAGTTGAGGCAGGACTAGGGTCTATGAACCTGAAGTACCTCCGTCAGTCTACAAAAAAATATTTAGAAGAGGCCGAATCTTGATTGTTTCTTTTAGTGCCATTCAGGAGTATGACCCTGACCCTTTTTGTCACGAGGACTAATTCTTAGCTGCTCAAGAGCACACATAGTTTAAAAGAAGACCTAGTAAATGATATTATTTTGCTCATTATTAAAGAAAGGAAGTGGAAGAAATGGTTATTTCTAAGCTCTCCTGAAGTTGTAACTGTAAGCTTAGGAGTGGATCTTTCCTACTGGAAACCAAGCATGGATATTGATACAGTTCATAGATGGGCTAACAAGTTTTGTTTAGGGTCCGAGAATCTTATTTGGCCTATCATGAATACCCTTGATAGTTTAAGCTCAAATTACACTTAACGATGGCTTGTGAAAGAAAGCATTTAATTCAATTGCGTCAAGCAAATTAACAAATAAATAGACATGAAATATAAAATTCATAAGAATCCTGTTACTATCCTTTTTTTCAGCCCCTTCTCTCCTGGCTAGGCTGCTTTTGAGGCTGAAATTACCTCGTTTAAGTGAATTCAGGTATCTACAATATTGCAGTCTGTAGTCTGTGCAAGCCATAACCAGTAGTATAAAAATACTCTGTGACTTAATTTATAGCTCTAATATTAAAAAAAAAAAACAAATCTTTATCCCAAATAAAGAATAGTCCTGCATTCCTTTATTTCACCATGTCCCCTTCTGAAATGTATATTATCAAATCTTAAGCTATCTTAACAAAAGCTGTTGACTTGAAGATTGTCTATACTTACATGGTTCATCTATACTAAGTGACTTTATATTTGGGAGTATATTCTTGTAATTGCATGCTTGTTTACAAACTGCTTCCTAGATTTATAATAATTTCATTTGCAATATATAACTCATAATTTGGAATTCAATTTTCCTATCAAATAATCATTGTGTCATAAAGCTCTATAACCAGCACTTATTTTATCTTTGATAATGCAATATAAAATAAATTATTACAGAATACTAAAGCAAAGTAATTTTTTAAAGCTTTATTCCAGAGTCAGTGTAATCAGAGTTAGAAACAATAAATGTGATCTGATGGTGTGGGAGGTATCCTTGGAGGCTTTGTTCCCCTGGCTAATTGGAAGCAAAGTAAGTAACTGGGAAAACAAGCATGCAAGCTACCATATTCTCAAAACATTGGCATGAAAGTGTGATTTCTAAAATTTATTAGAGCCTAAAGGAAGTTTTTATTATCACTATGTATAAAGGCAGTAACTGTAGTAATTATGTTTACATCAGTACTATCACCCAGCATGAAGATACAGATTGCAGTCTGTGTAGCTAGATCAACTGGTTTTACTAAAAATTAGTAATCACTAATCACTCTGCGGATGCTGCATGTTTTTGATAGATGACTGTGTATGTCTATAGCTAGTCTTAACATAAGTAAATTTTTAAAACGTTCAGGTTGCCAACACAGTAGCCCTTTTGTTCACAGCTTTCCCCCCCCCAACTCTCCCCCCTAGAAATATATACTTGTGTGTCCTGGATTTATCCTAAAGTAGGTGTTGTTTATAAATGAACTGCAGAAGTGAACATTTTTCAGAGAGGTAAAAGACAGACAGTTGTCTGTATGTAGACAGGCATTTCTTCATTTGCAGATGACTCACCAGAAGGAGACTGAAATTTTCGTAATGACTTGTCACTCTCCTGTCACAATTTCAAATATGTCGGTTTTCTTTTCAAAGGCAAAAGTTTATATGATTGCAGCAGGGGTCATAGGAGGTGTGTATCTTCTTGGAATTGTCATTCTTTTTCTTGGAGTAAAGGAAAAAGATGGTAAGATATTTTTAAATATGCTGAGATTTAATAATAATTATTTCACATTCATCTCTGGAAAAGATTGTTATTTTATGTATTCTGCTCCTCTTAGATCCTTATGCCTTAAATTCAGACAGAGCAATTCCTTTCTGTAAGGGGCTTGGACTCACCATGAAGCATGGTCCATATGTGAAGCTTACAGCTTCATTTCTTCTCATCTCGACAGCAGTTCAGGTAACTTCAGACTCTCTAAGTCAGTGTGTTGGCCTCATTCCAATCCCAGCATGGGAGAGTCTGCGGCAGCTAAAATGCAAATAACCTTTGGCTGGTGACTGAAGGTGGTGATCTAGGGGGTGGTGCATTCCCTACAAATCAGTAGGGAACCAGAGTCCTTTTTTGGTGCCTGGGGTCCTGTGCGGCTGGAGATGGTTCTTTCAAATAAGAAACAAAACCAAAGTCCTGACCATTTAAAGATGGCTTTTTTATTTTTTTCATAAAAGGTGAGGAACTAGTCCTAGTGACCCAGATTGGGTCATTGTATGTTATCCGTCTACAGTCTCCTGTGGTTTCTGTTGCTTAGAGAATGCTTTTTCTCTTCTCTTCTCTCTGTTCTTCTCTGTAGTGTGTGTCCCTTTAAACCATTGCCCCTTCCCTTTGCATAGGTGGCTGTTCTCAGTGGCTGAACTGGTTCTTACGGAGTCTTTTGTGATGGAAGGCATTAGGTCAGAGTACGAAGATGTTCAGAGGCTTACCTGTCTCAGAGATAGGTAGAGCTAATTTTCAAATGAGGACCTGCGGTTGAATGTGGCTCTCGCAAAAAGATGCAATTCGTCCTCCCATAGAGAGAAGCTGTAGAAAAACTTAAAGCCACTCAGTAAGAAACCCTTACTCCCCATAGTCCAGCAGTCTTTTTAAAGCTTGATTTTTAAGCTATGTTCAACTCAGTAAATATGTTATTTTAATGTGAACCTGTACATATCAGTTGAAGTTGGCTTTATTTTGAAAAGCAAATAATATCCACGTTTTTGTCAACAGACTCTTACTCACATGAGCCATTGATCAAGTGAATATCAGGACAGAGAGCAGTGCTGCATTCACCAGCAGTCCTGGTGAATTAGTAAGTTCCTTGGAAGGGCTGCTTAAAAGTCTGTTTGCCAAAGAAGCACTGAAGTTTCCTGTTGGATTTGGGCACAGTTAGTAGGCTGTCCTTTACAGCATCTGTCAGTCCTTGCTGGAAGGCCTAAGGGTGAGAAACAATAGCTGAAGCATTTCTGCTTACATCTGGGAGCTGCAGGCACTGTGAGCAATAGCAAGGACAGGGAGAAGATGAAAGATGAAAGGTCCCTTATGGTCCAGATCCTTCCATCATCCATTCAGTCAGTAAGGATACAGTGCACATCTGGTTGCTGGCAGCCAACTACTTGCTGACAATACTAAAGAGGAAAAGATCTTCTGTCAGTCCATATCTCATTTTTCTATTTGTACAGACTGAAGGGAAGGTGTGAGGGGAGGCAGAAGCTGGAAGTTGTATTGATCCAGTTCAGCCAGCATGAGCAACCCTTGCTATTGTTATTCAAGGGAGTGACGCTGACTTCGTGGAATTTAGAGAGTGGATTACTGGTGAGCAGAGGAATAGGCAGGTAAAGATGCATTGGCCATAATCCCAGAATGTGATATTCTACATCTAAAATGAAGGCAGTGTAAACTTGGACGTAAGATAGGGAAGGCTTTGGTGGCAATGGAGAAGGGATATAACTTTTATCCTAGTTTGCATACAGATGATTGGCCGCTTATAATTGGCACAGACCTGCAAATGCCCAAAGGAGCAAGAGTTGATCATACTGCTGTGGTGTGAGTATTAAATCCTCCTCTGTCACTCCACTTCTGCAGAATTGCTGGAGCTGGGCCTGAACCATATTCCGGTGTTCAGAACCCCCCTGAATTCTGCTGTATGGTGGCAGTGGCTTTACCTGTCGTTATAACACAGTGCAGCTAGATCCTCCCATCCAATGAGTACTCAGACTTATGGAGATATCTGGCACAACGCTACACTCCATAGCCAAGGTTGTATACAAAACCAGCAGTTAGCTGCTTTACTACAGGAAGTTGGCATGAGTAGTAACTGAAGAGTAACTTGTTCCTGAGTCAGAGCTTCTGGTGAAAGATTTATGGCATTGCTATGGAAAAGGAAGGGCGATTTCTTGCAGTAGTCTGCATCTGTGGCTGTGACAACAACACAAGGCAATTGCAACACAGGGAATAAAGCCTTTAGATGGAATCCTCTCATAAGGCAGTTGCTGTTTTGGTCATTTTTATGCTGTATTAGCTGCATAATTTACCTAAATAATGATTTACCTCTTGCTTGCCCCAATATTAGTGGCATGTTACTCCAGTGATAGCAGGAGTTGCTTCTTTAAATCATTGCAAACGAGGGAAGAATGAGACTCCCAAATCCTACATTTAACAAATCGGTCACTAATTATGTTTGGCTAGTATGGAGTGTGACGTCATTTTTGTCTTTTTTAATTTTCCTTTCTTTTTTGGTGGTCCAAATGTCTTCAATTCAACAGCTGGAGCAGAGCAACTTTGTCCTATTCTGCACTCATGCTGCTGATCTTCGCAATCACTTCCAGTATTTGGTGGTGACCATCTTGGTGAGTTGCACTTCTCTCCCATATTTTTATTTGATAGCTGGTTCTCACTGGTTTTTGGCACAAAATAACAGAAGGTAAGAAGAGTTTTGAGTCTAGACAGAGCTGTTAAGCTACACCATCTTTTGCATTGCCTGTTTGAAATAAAGCTGGTGTTCTCTACTATACTTCTACAAAATTAATGCTTTGGAGCTTTTAATTCATTCCTTGTTGCTTTTACCTGTAAGCCACTTTCTGCTCCTATAAAGGGCAAAAGCTGCTGCCAGAAAGGAAGTCTGGAATTTTAGCTCCTTTTCCCCTTTCCCCAGTCTGATATACTGAAAATTAAACAACTTTAATTTGTGTATTCATACACATGAGCCTTCTGGGCTAGGCAGCTTGCAAGGATAAATATTTAAAATATCCAGAGTTGTGAAGGTTCCTCTCTAGAGCAACTGGCAGTGTGATAAAAAGATTCTTTTACAGAACCTTTTTTCTTGACATGCAGAGGTAGAATTCTGCTTGCTTAGGTGATACTTATAACTCAGTTACACACTGCTCCTGTATCGCATGATTTACTTTATGATTACAAGTAGTATTAGTTGAAAACTGCCATTTTCATCCTTCTGACCACAGTCCTTTTAATGCAAGTAGAACATTTAATGTTGCATAATTACTAGGATGTGCACATACTGCACTTCTGAAATATTTTGTAGAGAATTTGTCTACCATATAGAATACTGCAGCAGTCATTTTCAGGGAAGCTGTTGCATGATTTCTGACCCATTTGGCACAGACACTTTGTGGAACCATCTTAGGGGAACTTCATTTCCACTTCTTGGTCACAGTCTCCCACCCTTCCTACCCCTTTTTGATTCTTCCTTTCCCACATTATAAGACAGATCTTTTCCAATGATTAAAACCAAAATGTTGGAGAGCAAGGGATGACTCTTGGGTATCTTAAGGCTCTGCAAGTAATGGACACCAAGAAGGGAGGCAAGAGACAGTAGAGTTAAAGTCAGTAAAGAGTGGAATATAACTGTAACAGTGAAGATGACATTTGAATTGAGGTCAATTGTAAGACTGTCATTAGTAGCAATACTTCAGTGCATTGGTACTATGTTGCCTATGGTTGTTGCTGCTAGCAGGTGACTATTACAGTATATGAAATGGTAATGTTGGCTGTAAGCGACTATTTCTCTTACAGGTTGTTCCTAAGAATAAACATGTAGTATGGAATATGTACTTTAAGATAAGTGTATCTTGTTCTTCAGCTCTCTTCCTGTACGGTGGGGTAGAGCTTAATTCACTTATTGTTTGTCAGGTTCAGATAATGAGGCAAAAGGCATTAGCACAAAGTATGACTATTTGCAATATGTTTGACCTTTAATGACTGTGTCATGTATAGCTTTAACTGCTGTGTCTTACGTTAGGAAAAGGAAATTTTAAGACACGGCCTTCTGATTTTTGACTGTGGAAAACCCTCTCATGGATAGCTTTCGTTTGTAGTATGTAATAGTGAATAAAAAAGAAGATCACTCAAAGGATGAGGAGAAACAGGAATCTGCAAGTTCACCTTTCGTTCAGAGCATAATGAACTAGACAAAAAGATGTCTGTGAGCTCTACAGCTGAAGAAGACAGTGGCAGTAAGCACAGTACAAATACGTTTTTTTTGTCAATTGTAGGTATCAGCAGCTGTGAGCATTCCCTTCTGGCAGAAGTTTCTGCAGCGGTTTGGCAAGAAGTGTGCAGCATGGGGCATTTCGGTAAGCAAATCCTTTGAGAAAAAAATCTCCTTGTGCTCACTTCATTTGACAACTGGAGCCACTTCAGGAGCTCTTTCAAGTGCTTATTATCCCAAGCTACATGAAATTTGCTCAGTTTCAGAGCTTGTTTTAAATTGTTATACCAAATTTCAGACAGATTCCAAGTTTCCAGGAGAAACTTTTGAGAAATGGATTGATGCTGAAGGGAGGTCCCGGTTTGTTTAAGAATCCGCACAAGCTCTGCATTTGATGTCATGCTCAGGTCCCTAACCACCACCCCCCTTCCCATTCTTTGATATAATACACAGATATCATTCCCTTAGTCTATGGACCACCCCTATAAAATGTCTTTAAAATGTCCACAAATGTCCACAAAATGTCCATTGAGTTCATTTAGTCCATGACTTTGGGTTCCATCTGTCATGGTGGTCACTCAGGACAGGAGAGGTGGTGTGTTGCATGGTGTTATTGGGCACCAAAGCCAGCTCAGGTTGGGTCACTGCTGCACTTGCGCTGCTTCTTGTAAGGCTTGTCCTCCATTGGTTCAGGTGGTTCCTGCTATAGTAATTCCCATAAGATGCAACTCAAATCATAGCTTACAACAATTTAAAGGTATATCCATTACAATCTCCACCCTCGTCCCTTTGGGCCAGGTTATTGCAATCCTCCCCTTGCCCCTGCTCCGGCTTGGACTTATCCACAGACTGCAGTCTCTTAGGGGTGTACCTGCTCGAAGTGGAGCCTTATCGATGAGCCACAGTCTCTCCAGAGGTATAACTGCTGCGGCATAGACTCATCTACTGCCACAGTCGCTTTGAGGTGCACCTGTGGCCACCTTTTCCGTGGGCCACAACGCCTTCAGAGATACACTTGCTCTAGCGTGCCTTTACCCACAGCCACAGTCCCTTCAGA
>NW_009235758.1:0-348 GCF_000690835.1 Fulmarus glacialis
GAGCTCTATACTAGAGTATAACGTTTTGTACCTTTTGTGCAGGAAGGTGAATTTCTGCGAACATGCCTTGTACTTGCTTTATAAACTTTTTATAAAAGTTACCATTTTTACATAATAAAAAAAAAAAGCCGTTTTTAATGTTTTCCCCATCCCTTGGGCTGGAGGGAGATGGGGTTGCACCCAGGGACGGGAGGAGCAGCAGCACCCTGGGGGTGGGAGCCCCCGAACCCTCTTGCCGATTGTAACTTCTAGGGTTACGGTAGGAATCTCATTAATTGTTTAATAGCTTTGAAATGTCAGCTCAGGTATGGGAGGAATTAACCCTAGGCTGCCGTCTCCCGGCGGAGG
>NW_009235758.1:475-2089 GCF_000690835.1 Fulmarus glacialis
TCTGCTTATCTGATAGGGAGGGAGTAAAGACGCTGCCGAGCCCCGGGGACCATCTGGAGGTGTAGCTGGAGCCCTGGGAGGGGGGAAAAGATGCTTTTTCCAGGGGTTTCCACTCTCTGCCTTGCAAAAAAAGGGCTGCCTGGTGCCCTGGGGCTGGATTTGAGCTTTTTGGGTTGGAAGGGGTGATGTTGCTCCCCCAGGATACCCCCCTCAAGGGAAGGGAAGTTTCTGGGCTGCAGCTGCCCCTGGGCTGCTCTGAGGATTGCAATTCCCCAGCTGGCATCCACACTGCGCACCCCTGTCCGGCCTGGAGCCCCCCCGGGTGCTGAGGGGAGGCGGCAGCACCTCGGGGAAGGGGTGTGGGGGGCAGAAATGCCTTTCCCTCCCCTTGGATTAATGCTGCGGTTTCCCTTTGGCCCCGGAGCAGATGCAACCCGCCGGCCGGCTCAGCTGCGGAGCCCCATGGCGGCAGCACAGCTGGGCCGGATCCTGCTCCCTAGGGAAGGTGCTGGCCTGCCTGCAATCAGGGTCAGGCCTGACTGCTCTTCCCTGAGGTTCAAATCCCCCACCTGTAGCACCATCTCCTCCATTCCCTGTGTTGGGTTTTGGCTTTGCTGCTGTGGGCTCGGCCAGGCGCAGCGTGGGTGCTTGCCCTGTGGTATCGGGGTGTCCCCGGGGTGCTGCAGCATCCAGGTGAGCTGGGTCAGGAGCTGCAAGATGGGAGGAGGAGGAAGGCAGGAGGGGTCTTGGGGCACAGGGTGATGCAAACCTTCCCCCACATGCACCATCTTCAGCTTCCATCCCCGTGACGACCAGCGTGAGCTCGGGGCGCAGCCAGCACCCACCAAGCACCCCTTGTCCGTGGGCATTTCCACAGGGAAAAACAGCACGTGGGGTATCCAAAAAGCAACACCCGGTCCAACGGGATCACGAACCCCTGGGAACATCCCTGAACCCCTGGGAACATCCCTCCCTCCTCCCAGCTTCATGTCCCCAGGCTCCCTGAGGGCAGATTATCCTCTGGCACCCACGGATGGGGTGGGATGGGGTGACACAGTGGGATGGGGTGACACGGGGCTGTCCCGGCGCGGCGGGAGGCAAGTGAGGGTGTCCAGCTGCAAACCACCGCTTCTGGGAACCCAGCTGAGGTTAATCTAATGGCTAAAAATAGGGGTTTGCCATCTCCACTGGCTTTTAGCTTGGGAAGAAAAGCTGAGGGGTGGGTTAGGGGTGAGCGTCCCCGTGCTCACCCCGGCGTCGTGGTCCTCCCGCTGCGCCAGTGCTGATGTGCCAAAGGGATTTAGTTGGGATGGGTGGGAAAAGCACCGCAGGAATGAGCCAGGGGATGGGGATTGGTCTCGGTAGCTGCAAAATGGGGCTCCCCGTAGTGTGAGCACCCCAGCTCACCATGGGTCCCCCAGCTGGGACGATGGCGGTGGAGATCCTGGACCCATGGGAGCACTTAATGAGCCCAGTTTGAGGTTACTGGGTTATTTGAGGCACCGGTGGGGTGGGAGAAACTAGTCCTGCTGGGGCTTTTGGGATGGAAACAGCACCGGGGAGGTGGAAGGGGACTCCCAACCCCGGGGGAGCGGTGGTGGCCCCCTGTCCCCG
>NW_009235759.1:0-32902 GCF_000690835.1 Fulmarus glacialis
GGGGGGAAGGAAGAAAGGGGGAAAGGGGGAGGAGAGAAGAAAAAGACTCCTGAGAATATGAATATCCACGTTTTGCCTCTTGTGAAGCATTCAGCACACAAGATTTTCATTATTGCTACTTCCCCTGAATGCTTTAATATTTTCTATGACGTCTCTTACCAACTCACGAGTGTCTCTTAGCAGATGTTGCTGTGCTTAGTTTTAAGTCTCAGGAGAGCTAGGGTACTTTTGTCAATTAGAAATAAGCAAGTTGTTTAATTAACACACCCTTTTCATTAATAGTTTAACCCAAAGCTGACAAAGAGTCTTTGTTGCACACCATGAACAAAGAAAGGAGTACTAATTAAACATTCTGAAGTTTCTAAAGGGATAGCTTCTTTCAGCACCCAAGGGATTGTTTGAACTCCACATAAGACCTTCAGAGCCTTCCAAAAGCACTTGGATTTTCTTATAGCTGCCCCACTCACTCAGGGGGAAAAAAAAAAAAACCACCAACAAAAAACAAAGTCTAAAGATTTTGGACACTTTTCATGCTTTAGAGTTAAGTTTGCATAAAGATAGATGTTCGAAATCTTTGGATCAGATTAAAATACAACAGATTTTGACTTCATAGTAACACAAATCTAAACTCAAGCCTGGAAAACTGTTAGACATTACATGGGAGCTAAATTGATGCAGAGGGGAAGAGGAAAGGTGATTCCCTGCACTAGGCACTAAGTACCTATCAGAGGGGTAAACAGAGAGGTCTGCCACAAACTTCTTACTTTCTACGTTCTTTCAGACTTTCTGTGTGCATTTTATCATGTGTACGTGATGTATACATTTTCTTAAAACCAATTGGCCAAGCTAAGAAGTATCAGGCAAGGGTTTGTAACCGGATGTGAGTTTGAACTGAGGGCTTTTGATGCAAGACAATGAGTAGCTTTCCTGGAGACAGCCAGCAGTGATCTTTGCTGCAGCTGTCCACCTACTGCCCCCTCACAGATCTCTACTCCCACACTTGGAAAAGCAAGACTGTTTTTGAGGAGCTGCTAATAGCTGCAGTTTACAGCCTGGTATATTAAGGCAAAAAAGCACTTACTCTTTAAATATTTGGGCTTCAAGTTGCACTGATCCAATAACTGCTGCATGAGCAATCATGCTGCCCAGGAGCGACAAAGGGATGGGTAGTAAGCGTCATAAAGTTGGATATTCACACCCATGAATCAGACCTCTAAGGCGGACTGCGTATAAAGCAACTGTACATGTATTGTGTTTGGAGGAAGCAGAAGCAGTATTAGACTATTTTAGTCTCCTTTATACCAAAGTTTACTTAGCCACTTCTAAATTTGACAGAGAGTCCAACAGAACGACAACAGAAGAAAACAAGACCAGACTTCAGAAACCTGTTAGAGTTAAGGCTCAAAATACCAGCCATCCAGACTTCTTTCACCTATTTTCCACCATATCTTAGTAGTGTAATATTTCCTTAATCTTTTCTTTAGATTTATACATTTATTTCTATAGTAACCAGAAAATTAAGAAAACACTTTTTTTCTTCTGTATTTTATGAGATCAAACCTATGTACTTGCTTGTTCAGAACATGTATTCAGTTTCAGATGCTAAATTCAAGATTTTTGTCATAATGCCAAGGAATCATTTTTTAGATTCACTCAGTTCCACAGATCCATCCATCATTACTTCACAACTAGCAACAGACCAAATCCTGTGGACTACTGTCATAGAGAAATGAGAATCAAATAAGTTTGCACAAGAAAAATTGATCTACTCTGTTTATTCAGTAATGGACCAGAATTTAGTTTATGAAATAGATTTTAAAATACTTGTTTTGTGAAGCTTGTTTATAAATACTTTATGAAATGTATGTAGAAATATTTATTTATTCATTCTTTTATAGTTCTAGCATTTTGGAAAAACGTTGATAATGTCAGTGATAGCGTTTCAACTCAGTTTTTCTAGACACAAAAGATCTGCCACTACTACTGCATACATTAGGAAAAAACTCTAAGGAAACACGGTATTAAAAACACTGTCAACTACATTCAATCATGGAATGCCTAGAGGTCCAAAATCCACTGATCCAAAGATTTCACAGTTTCTTGTTTCGTGATTCAGTGGAAAGGATATGAATGAACAAGTGAGAGAAGAACAAATAGAACTGAATCAGGACAAGCTCTGGAACTCTAACAGGCAGCTGGGCTCTGGCCAAGAGTTTGCACTTGCCTCTTTTTCCTCCCTAAGGAACAGCTCCAGCATACTGAACTGCTTCTTTAACTAACAAAAAGAAGCAATTTTTACATCCCCAGCTTGAAAATTTAAACTAACCCCAGTTCCATAAGGCAAATTCCTTAAAATCTAATCCCTACTTCAGGTTGTGTTCCAAAATCCTTTTTAAAAAAAATGTTGTAAAATACAATATATTATACAGAAAATATTCACTGTGAGGTTTCCTTTAATAAAATCATCTGTAGTGGGATACACAGAGGCTGAGTGGTACAGCCCTCTGGAGTAAATATTTCTTCTTCCAACTCTAAATATTCTTCCTTTTCAGTTCTCTCATCCTAACAATTAACATGGATCTGGTCTAGCCTGCAGGAGTTATCTTTAGAGGCACTAATCACCCACTGCTCTTCACTGATTGTAGTGAGAATTGTCTTTATTCATCTGCCTGAAAAGAAAGCTTTTAATGGTTTGGCATAATACAACTTTATTCCATAGACTATTTTTTGTGACTTGTAATTTTGTAATTTTAATTTCGTTTCTATTTCCTCAATTATCTGACTTCTACTCTGAATTTTACTTTACGTTCAAATGAAAAACCAGAATCAGTAAATGATACCAGCAAGGCAAATAACTTTTTTTTTTTTTCCCCCCAAAATAGCTTTTCTTCTGGTCTTTGAATGTTTTCTAGTGGTTGGCCACTTTAATTGAACTGCTCCCACTGATCTGCAAATATTACATTTTAATAAAAGCAGAGGGGTTGTGCAATCAAATGGAATAAAAATAAAAGTAATCAATCTAAGCACTCATATAAACAGGAGAAACAAGGTGAAAAAAGTAAATAACTTCGGAAATTATCATTATGAAAAATATGAGGAAGTCTTTGGGTATTTTCTCCTTAAGAAACAAAGTGGGCATTTTTCATGTTTCTTTGAACAAATCTTAGATATGTTATTTGAATGAACTACAAAACATAGAAGCATAGCTGCATTTACCCAAAGGAATAACAAAAAAATACAGAAACACATTTATACAGTAGTTTTGGGTTTGTATGTCAAACCAAAGCTGTTTTGCAAATCACATTTTATATACGGAACTTAAAAATCAAGTCTATTTAATGAGAAACTGTTTTATTGTTGAACTTAAAAATCCAAGCCAGGTTTTGTCACAAGGGTTCATTTGTCTCTTTTTTTTCAAATTTCTTCTCATTTTGAAAACTACTTTTCAAAGACATACACACGTGAATTAAGACCTTATTTTGGTGAAGGGCTGAACTGAAGCATATGAGCTGTACACTAAGATCCTGAACACATATCTAAATACCTGCAAGACTGAGGTCTCAACACAGTATTGTTCTCTTATATCTTGAAACAGATATTCCTTTACCTTTGTTTCTATGAACAGTTTTGTAAAAGTCTCATCAGTCACGTTTTTTTCCTGCTGCCATTTCCTGCTCAAAAGAGTTGTAACGAATACTAAAGGCTGACAAAGGAATAAATGACAAAGCAAAAATGGTGTGGAAGCAAAATAGCAAAACTTTTTCTTGTTCCCCTTTTCTCTATCAGTAAAAAAATGAAGGAATTGTAAATTCATTAAGATCTCTCCCTGAAACCAACCAAAAGGTTTCAAAGGTCAGGAAAGGAAAAATAATAAATAAAATACTCTTTCTCCTTCAGAAACTACAACAGAGTGAGAAAACTCATGGGCATAACCCATGAAAAAAAAATATTCATTCTTCGTAGCTGTTCCATTACACCATGTCAAACTAAAAGGAAAGCCTTGCATTAACTGTGGTAATAGCAATGATGTGCCTACTCCCATGGCAAGAAGAAACTAGAATTGCTACAGCTGACTGACTCCACAACTGCTTTCCTACCTTTAGGAACAGCAACAATACAGATGGATTTAATTAGCAAGTCCAGACAACTGGATTAAGAGCCGATACACAAACTGCACTATCAGCTGTCATCTACAGAGTTAGTGTTTCAACAGTCAGAAGCACTCAAATTAACTCATACCAAAAAAAAGAGTTTGCAGCAGCAGGAAAGCTATGATTGAACTAACAATGTAGAAAAAAATTAGACTGTGTAGCAGTAGCAAGTATTTTGGTCTGTAGGAACAGGCGAATCTTTACGACTGCCAGAATTGGCACAAGTGCAATGGTTCTCTGTCTCTGATTTACAGGTGAGCTTATGCCGCAGTGCCTGCTGTGACTGGATCATGTAGGTAACGGAACCAGCTTAGTTCCAGCGTTAACCAACTGGTTAGCTTTGTGTGGTTGTGTGCAACTACGACACAGAACTCGGATATTTTTAAAGGGGTTTTTTTGCAGTTCATTCTGAATTCCATGCTGCTATTACTACCTAAACCAACTTGCTATGTTGATATATCCCTATTTAGGGTATGACTACAATATAATCAATGCCTTAGATATCTAATAATTGTCTCTGTGCCGGGTAAGTATTTGGTATGTTTTTAAACCACGGTCTCTTAACTTTAATACACAAATTTTTCAAAGAATATTCAAATTTTCACTTCACCAGAAGTGAAAATGCAGAAATACAAAACAGTCATTTGTTTCTAGGAGGTGTTTTGGTTTTGTTTTTCTAGGAGTTGCACTAGCTTTATTTGTTTTAGTTAACGGTTATTATTTGTAACTAGGTTTGTTCATTCAAAGACTAGCTGAACTAAAGCAAGAATTGGAAGAATCTTAAGTGACTGAAAGAGGGTATAGGCTAGAGGTTGAATCCTACTTGCCCAGATCAAATGATTAGCATTCTAGAGTATTTGTGTTCTTTGTGGTATTGATGTTCAGTTGAAAAAACTGTCATTTGGTAGCTATCAACAGTTTGCTGGCAGGAAAAGCAGGAACTGCAAATGAGATACCATAGGAATATTTCTTGAGCTTGGCTCAATATTTCATTAGTCTTGAACAATGGAATACACTTATGGAAGCTGTGGATGACCCAACACAGGAAAAGTCTGTGAGCACCTGAGGAAACAAGATTTGAATTCAAATGACTTTGAGAAATCCACAGAATAAACTCACTAGTAGACACCGCAAAATGTAGCACTGAAAAAAAGGAAAAAAACAAGCACACAAAGACAAAACAAATAAATTACCTTATACTCACAGACAGGAGTCATTACAACGGAACAAAAATTATAGCAGAATGACAATTAAAAATGAGACAAGATGTGCAGTAAACGAGTCAAACATCAGGAACGCAGGAAAAGGAAGGTTGGTACACAGGACACTGAGAAAATAGTATTCTACTCAGAATTGTTACAATAATAAGCACAGCTCAGGCACCAGAATTTGCCTGCATGTATCACTACCTGGTGCCAGACACACTGATAAATCAGAGAGAATCCAGAGGACAGCAACAATGAGAAGACCATGAAACATAAACTAGCTTTCCTGATGCTAGCTTATTCAAAAATATCAAAGGACTAAAAACATTCCCCAAAACATTATAAAAGGACAATGAAGAACTTTTTTCTGTGTACACTAGGGAGAGGTAAAGATGAAACTACTTTAGCCCTTGCTTCCACATTACCATTTCAACAGATCCGATTTAGTAATTTACTGCCTTCTTCAAACCACACTTACTTCCCTTTTTGTCTCCTGCCTGCTGAATGCTTCCTATTTCTCTAATTAATTTCTCTCAGTCAAATGTTTCTATGAAACTTTTTTTTTTTTACTATTTTTAAGTACTTAAAGCATATAAAAACAAGGGGAAGTGGTCTCCAGATGTGGAGAAGGCTTGTGCAGTTAGGGACAGAGGTGAAGGACTCTTAAACAGCACAAAGAATCACAGAAGCAGCAACAAAGCTTTTAGGAAAAAAAAAAAAAAAAATTACACAATAGTTGTAAAATACTAGTATACTCTACCTAGGTAGGCAGTGAATGCTCCTTTTTGAAGGTTTTTTAAGAATTTAGATGGAAGATATCTAACACTGAACTTCTAATGCTACATTTTTATTCCTCCTGCAAGGTTTCTAGCCTTTGTTTGGACAAAAAACATACCTAACAAGTAATGTGCTGGGCAGCAACAAACTTTCCTGTGCCTGTCAGGCTCATTCTGAGTTTCTAATTCTGCGGCCAAGGCAATGCAGGAAAAGTTTTGCAAGCACTATTCATTACCTTAGATTAAATTAATGAAAAAGTAGACTTAAAACTCTTATTGAAGAGGAGACATTTATGAGGGAAATCAAATGTAAAAAGCCAACATTCAGCATTTGCTTAATATTATCTGTTCCATTAACCTTTTCCCCTTATTCTTTTTAGGTAGCGTCAACGTAAACAGAACGGAATTTTATGGCTTCTCACTTGTGACTTCCTCTAAGTTATTGGTTTAACAGGCAAACCTCTCATAGGCAATAATTATAGCCTGAAGGAAAATAGTCCAACTATGCATTTTTTCTTTACTACCCTTTTGATATAGATCTCCATTTATTCTATCTGTCCTGTGATTTGCTGCCATGACCAATATAATCTTCACCCAGCTATTTTGTCTGGAAATCTCTTCCACAAATTTATCAACTGTTCATAACATGCCATTTAGAAACATGCAAAAAAGCAGTTCTTTTCACATCCCTTCTCCAAGAAGCATAACTGGATTATTACTCTTACAATTAGATGACTCAAAAGAAATATAGATTGGCTTCCAAAAGCAGGCATTGCAGTCATCTATACACAGAGTCATTAGCAAAATCTCAACACTTTCAAATTTCACAGAACTATTAAAAAAAAAAACAGTGAACATTTAGCACAGTACCCAGTTAAAATCCAATCCCTTATTGCCTTTTCTTTTTCTTCAGAAGACCAGCGTCTACATCTAAATGCACTTTGAAATGCCTACCACAGGACGACAATTAAGCATGCTGTTCTAGGCTAAGAGGTTATCATCCCCTGTTTTTACCAGCTGCTTCTCCCTACTCTTTCCTGTTGGAGGTAAGAAGCTCTTCACATCTGCCAGAAGAACCATACGTGCAATTACTTCTTAACCCAGTTATGTCAAAATGGTTTCCTTTTAAAAAAAAATCTGTTTAAGAAGTGTTTCAGTTAAACTGGAATTGCTTGTTTGAGTGTGTCCTAAATAAAATTTATCTTTAAAGTTCAGAATTAGAAGCTTCTGTTTACAATGGTAAACAATGATAATCAACTTATGCTTCCCAAATGGTTCCCCAGGCTCCTTTAATGTTCAGGGGCTAAACCAGGGAACATCTGAAGGTAAATAAATTGTTCCTTCTCTACTAGATCAAATATTCACATGTATTACAAAATATCATACTTCCTCATACAGTTAGTATCATACAGGTTTGAGATATCTCTCAACTCTAAGATTGTGGTCAGCATCCTGACATATTAAGATATCATCATCCTGGCTTTCCAGAACAGTGTATACCACGTTTTTAACTTTTCTTTATCATAATCCTGTATGATTGTAACATATTTCTCTGTTATACATATAACCGTATGTTATACAGAAGGCTTCAGGAATTCTATTATAAAAGACTCTATCACAAAGTTTGACATAATTTGACATTTGATGTAAATTCAGAAATAACTATATACAGATGTTATTCAGCATATCATAGCAACTTACTAGCACTGAATAAATAAAAAAAAATACACTACAAGTTAATCCAAAAAAAAAAAAAAAGGTTTGAGATATCTCTTTTCTGCTATGAGTAGGTATATGCAGCTATGAAGAATTTTTCCTGAGTTCACCTTCTTTCTGTTTTCTCCCCCTCCCATGGGAGAGGGGAATGAGCGAGCAGCTATATGGGTGCTTGGCTGTTGGCTGGGGTCAACCCGCAACAATGGCCAAAGTAATTTACTATAATTAAAGAAAAAGCAATGTTGAAGCTGAAAACCTCATAACAACACCAGGACTACTGAAAATATACCAGTGTGTAATACTTGCTCCAGTCAATCTTTTTAAATCTTATATAATTCCCAGGACAGTATTCTCATGTGATCTTCACTTTTTTCAGCCAAAAAATACCCTGAGTTTGCCAAGATTTATTTTTTTCAGCTAATAGTTCTTACATTGCATGGGAATTTCATTCCTCTTAAAAGCTTATATTTTAGTGCCTTCAATTCATAACTCTTGCAAGTAGAAAACCTCTCAGATTCCAAACAATTCGAAATAAATCAATACATATTTTCCCATAGGAAAAAAAAAAAAGAATGAAGTGATAGATTTGTGCTTATATCACTACAGTAGTTGCCATGTGACAGCCATCTTCCAGCCATTTGATGGATGACTTGTGAGTGTACAACAGCCTGTCCTGTATGAAGCAAAAGAGATTTCAGGACATACTCTAATGAATAATGTTAAAGGCTAGTAGCTCACACACACCTGATACATTTTTTCAAGCATTGCCAGCTGTTTTGATCAATCCCAAGCACTTAAGTGGATAATAAAGATTGATTGAAACCAGAAGTATTTGAATTTGAGCAACATGGGCTTTGGAACAGCATGCCACAGTAGTCTCACTGAACTGCTTTATGTAGCTAGAATAATCCACATTTAGTGTATTGCTTGTCTGAGTTTTATAGATGGTGAGGTTGAAATAGCCCTTTTGTTCTCAGCAGCTATTTCTCATATAATTCTTGATTTATTTTGAGTGCTGAAAACTTTCATACTTGGCCAGATTTTTTTTTTTCCTAATTTGAATACTATCCCTCCAGCCATCTGGGAATTAGCTGAGTGTGAAAGAATGATATTTAGGTGCTTTCTTTTTTGCATTTAGAAAGCAATTCAGTACTTCTTTCCTTAGCAATTTAAGCATGCATCAAACTGTGTTATTAGCAGTTGTACTGTATTTTTTTCACTGGTATTAGCCATTTCAGAGCTTTCATACCTGCATTAGCATATTTTAATGAGGATCCCCAGAATGAAGAGGTTAACAAAACCTTTCCAGAGCTCCTACTGTTAACCCTGATGCATTTTTATTAGATTACTGCAATGGGAAATTCCAATCTTGCCTCAAGGAATGAACAAGAACCTGTCAGAATTTTACATTGTCAGAATTTCCTGAGGTTCACTCAATACCACCAACACCTGCGGATAACTAGTTAGTTACACTCTATTCAGGGACAGCTCTTGGCAATTTGTGGTACCCATGGCCACCCTGAACTAACATATTTTCCAATAACAGGAATTTAAGTTCCTACCTAACAGTAAGGATTTCTGTTCTAGTGTTAAGTGAGGGAATATTTCAACTGCCACTTTGCAGGAATATATGGTAAAAGTATCATAGGACATATTCTACTTTCAGTTATATAAATGTAAATTTAGGATAATTTTTCTAGCGTGCTTTTATACCTAAGCTGATATGAGAATTTGAGTTCACAGTTTCATTGGTAATATTCCTACAAAAAGCACTTCCAAGTGGTTAGTGGGAAATGCTGTGGGCATTATTCTTCCCATGAGATTTTGCTTAATAGTCATGTATTGGAAAGAGGAAAAGATCCCTGATTCTGTAGAGCACTGTAATCAGAGTAGCAATGGTGATATTTATATTAGAAAGATTTTACCTACAAAAAAGCTTTTTTAAGCTTTTAAAGAGTCAGAAAAACAAATTAAATCTAGTTAAAAATACACATACCTACCAAATAATATTATGGGTATTACTTTGCTTTGGTTTTTTGTTCTTGTTTTTACTTTTTTTTTAAGCTGAGATCTGAAATTAAAAACAATGAGCCTACAAGTAATAGTCTCTACAGAATCACAAGTCTGATGTTTATGAGTCATTTTTCTAAGTGCATGCAAAAAAATATATTTGTGTAAGCAAAGTCACTTAAAGTCTACTTGATCTTTTAAGTATATCTATATTCAGTCATCACATAAAACTTTGTTTTCCATATAGAAATACGTACATTCATGAACATCTTGGCAAGTAGCTGTGACACAAAAAATCTTTTCTTTTTTTTTTTTTTTTAAATGTCCATTATTGGAACATACTAAAAGCTTTCTGAGTGGACAGTAAAGCACTACCTGTAGTAGTAAGCTATGCAGGGCCATGGCACATGCCCAGTTTCTGACAAATGACTATCCATAGCACTAAATTATCAGCATGACCTTCAGCATAGTTTTGGTTGATGCCAACCAGCACTCAGTCCCCAAGAGTGCTTAGCCACGGTTCTGCAGTCACCACAGGCCAGGAACTATTCCCAATAGGTACAGAACAGCCATCCTGTTCTGGAGGGTAAGAGAAGCGTGGTAGCTGGTCTTATAAAGAACAGGTATGATCCTTTGAATTAAATTATGCTAATTAAATCAATTTTTCCATAAAAATGTAGAAAGCACAACATGAAAAAAAGAATTCTGGAACATGGTTTCCAAAACTCTGCAGCAACTGTAGCTGCATTAGCCACTTGCCTAGTTCCTGGGGCTTAGAGCAGGAAATAGACATTTTTGTATTTTATAAATGTACATGCATATTTATGTAAAAGTGTAATCTGTCTTTTTCTTTAAAATAATATCCTAACGTCACAGTTCATATGCATAGACAGAAAAAGGTCAAAGCCCCAGCATACAAGGTCAACTTTTAAAAAGAAATGGAAACAAACTGCAGATATCACTGGTTTAGAGGCTATTTCAAAAGAAAGCAAAAGCCTCTAATTTTCTTCTACCAAGATAGTATCAAAATAAAATTCTACACTGGTATTGCACTGCAATATACTACACAGAACGCATAATGCAGATTATCCTCAAGTAGGCCTCATCAGAGGATAAATGCTGAAACTGCAGTGAGTAATATACTAACTTCTCTGGCATCCTCTGGGAATGTGATAACTTAGAAGGAGACTAGCTGACATTTGTAACTCCTTATCACAGATATTGTATTAGCTATTCTCTTCTACTGGACTTTGCCTGCTGGGATTACTGGAGAAGAATGGGATACTCCCGAGTACATCACAGTGAATTTCGATCACTTCCGAAAGCCAGCAGACAGACGCTTACGTAAGGCACTCAGTCCCCGATCACTTTCACAGCAGGGGAATGAAACAGTTATACAGTTATATGACTTGCCAGAATCTTTCCTTATGTAGGGCAGCAAGAATTTTTATGTCCAAAAATTTTAAATCATCACGGAAACATCAAAGAACATCACTTTTCAGTAGCTGCTAGAAATTTAACAAATTATTTTAATGAATTGTACTGAGACTGCGCCACCAGCAACCAATGAAACACAGTAGCGATCAACCAGTCCATAAAATTCACAACAGAATTTGTAGCTCTGTACTCTGGCACGCTATGCTTCTTAAAGCAAAAACCACAAAACAAAACAAAACAAGGAGTGATATAAACGTACCATGTCTGGTGATCAAGTGATAATAAGCCTCTTGTTTTGAATAGGGTCTGCCTTACAACACAAATTTACACACACACATTTTTAAAAGTTTCTTTATAAAATTAAATGAAAATGTAACAGATAACACTATTCATTGTATACCTCTGAATAGTCAGTCCTATAAAATATTATTGTATCAATGATGTTGACTACAATTGTAAAAACACTCATACTACAAAACCTTTCCGGTTCCCACTCTCTCTACTCTGAAATATTTCTCATGCCTCTTCTTAATCCACAACCATTTAACTTCAGAGTTTACACATCATTTGAGTACTCTTCTTTAAAATAACACATTTTACATTAATGCCATCTTTGATTAAAAAAATAAACTTTTAAGGTTAAAAATAGTGTATTAAGTCTACAAAAAGATAAAATAATACACTGCTAGTGTTTATAGACATGACTTTTTTTTTTCTTCTAAATTATCTACTGCTTGAATTGAAAGGTTATACTAAAACAAATGCAAACTAGCTAATATTCATGTGCAGGTGCTAAGTCTCAAAAGTTCCTTAATATGTTAGCTAGTGAAAAAAATCCAGAGTAGTAACTTTTTTAAAAAAAAAATTATTCCTTTTCTCTTTAAAGTAATTAAATTATTATAATAATTCATGATTAATATAATTAAGTATATTTAGTTATAATTATATTCAATATTATTAATAATTAAATTGTCATGCAAAAAATAATTCAACATTGCAGAATAATAATTTTTTAAAGTAAACAAAATTAATCAAACTATATCAGAGGTGGCAAACAAAAAGCACTTTTTGATTAGTATTGGACAAAACATTAATTACTGAAAAAACAGGCTTTTTAGGTATTGAAAATAACTCTATTGATTTAATAGTAAGTCTGAGGTTAAACAGTATATAAAAAAATATTAACCTTAAGTCCTGTAAACACAATGTTGATCAGAGTATGAAGGACTGTGCCTTTTATTTGTTTCTATATATTTCACACGTGAACTCTGTTTTTAAAAATGGGAGATAGAAATACTAAACCACTGATACATGGGGGTTTTATTTCAAAATATGTTCAGTTCAAGATCAGAGAAAGGGATAGAAAACACCTGTTTTAGACAATTTTGACAGTTGTCGTCGTCTTCTCTTTACAGGTCCCCCCCCCCAATCTGAATGACAGAAACAGCTATATTTCAGCAACGCACTGCTCCCCAAACGGTCTTTTGCTGGAATAGAAGTCAAGCCTGCATTAAAGCAATAGCTTGGAGACAGGCATAACTAAATCTTCCATATCTTCTCCAAATCCACTAAACCAGGGACTAATAACATAAGAATGATTACATTTCTAACTATGTGCTCAGTCTGGCTCTTTGCCTGGCTCTGTGGCTCTATAGATGACAAATCTGCAAGAACAGGAACCAAGATGTGGCCTTACAGTTTTTTTGCAGTGATTGACATTAACATTCTGTAATGATAGAGAAAACAGTCACAGGAACTAGTTGCATAGTTTATAAAAGTCTTTTTATCAGACTGAGATTTATAGACCCCTAGAAATTCATAGACTATGTCCAAAAATTTTGTGAAAGCTGACCAATAAGAAGAGGTTTATTTATGTAATACAACCACTTATGTGTGAGAAATACATAAAGGCACCTATATCTGAAGAAATAAAGGTTAATAAAGTTAAAATTGATAATTCAAAGTGCAGGCAACCTATATATTACGGTTTTGGGCATGGAGAATAAACCTACAATCTATAGGTCATGTACAAGCAATCATATTATAACAACCACATCCTGAGGTGAGAGACATCCTGGTCTCCTACACACTCATGTGTGAAATAAAGACAGTTACAGAATCTGCTGTAAAAACTCATGGTACTGAGTTACTGCTCCTTATCGTAGTCACTGCGAGAGTCTGTAAGGACCTCTCTGTCACAGCATCTTACTCTCCACAAAGACATATTCAATGACATCCCGTATAGCTCTCATCTACAGCTAGGCAGACATTTATTAAGGACATAAGAATCCATGTTAGTTGGATGGACCCCTCTGAACCACTTCTGTTAAGATTCCCAGTGCACCTCTGTCTCCCTGTTCAGACAGCCACTGTATTCCTATGTGCAAATATTTCCACGTATTGGATGTTTTTTTCCCCTAGGGAAAAAAAAATGCACCCCTGCCATTTTCTCAGTTGAATCTCCCTGATCAACCCCATGATTTTTTTCTACATCAAAACTGTCAGTTGTTGCTCAGTAAAGACGGAACAGGACATGACTTTGAATGTACAGACACGGATTTTGGAAATACATTAATCTGACATTCAGAACACTATAGTTTTTCAGTTTTCAAAATGAAAACTTTGTGTATTAGACCAACTGTATTCCTGCTTTCACTTTATCTCTTATTTCTACAAATAATTTATGTATTTTAAGGGTAAAGAAAGATCAGTGACAGAAACAGTTTTTATAAAGTTGCAATATAAGGAACACTGCAGAAATTATAACAAAACGCTTTGTTACCACAAAGCCAGGATAGTATGTTTTTATCAAACAGACAGTTCTGACAAACTACTTTGCAAACAAACAGGGTTAATCTTACAAACAGAAATTTGATTTCTTTGAACTTCTTTAAATTACCTTTACAATTTCACTTTTTTTGTATAAGCGTTGCTAATATTTCCATCTCATTCTTATTTCCCTTTTTCTTCCTGAAGAGGTTCAACTTAGAGGTAAATTTACCAAACCTCTTTCATAATCTTCAGTACTGACATTATGATTAAAGAAGAAACACTGCATTATCAAAATCAGATGTTCCTACAATCACAACAAAACAAAACACCTGTCTTTGGCACATTTATACACAACTTCTGTGTGTATACAATGACATAAAATTAATCTACCTGGTATTTTCACTTGACTATGAGAGTTCAAGCTGTATTTGTTAGATAAATGCCAAATAGAGGACAAAACATAAAACAGTTAAAAAAGTTGTGGCTGCTGCATGTTATCTTAGTTATTAGGAAGGCTATAAATACCTTCTAGTATCTCAGTTTGCATATTCCTCATTTTCTAGGCTTGAATACAGAAAAAACAAAATCCATCAATGTTATTTATGACATGTAATAAATACTACAAGTCTTTTTTTTTTTTTTTTAAATTAACTCTGATGTTTACTCACTATAAAGATTGTCTAGGGCAAGAGGACAAAGCAAAGCATCAAAATTCTCTGCAACTCTCAGGTGAAAGCAAAAATGCATAAATTCTGATGATGATCTCACAGCCTCTTGGATCAGGACAGCATCACATCACTGCTATCACTTCCATCATTGTCACTTTTTACTTAAAATAACTATGGTAAAGAGCTAATTACCATTTTTAGAAGTAATGACATAACCTGGTATCTGGAGAGAATATCTATAAAGCACCTACATTTTGCTTACTTTCCCAACTCCCCCAATCATTTCGCACGTTTCCAGAAAGCATATGCAGCCAACAGGCGAGAGGGCAGAAGGATGCATAGCTGCACCTCTTCAGCAGGCCTGTTCCCTGTGTTTCCACCACCCGCTGCCCCTACCAAATACACTTGTCCACTTGTCCATGCTCCAACAGTCAAAACGTACAGAAATACCTTAAAATATTTTTTTTATTATAGGTCTGCACAGTCATTTGTACAGATGAAATACAACACGCATCCAGTAAAATCGTATCTGATGTCTGCTTCTGAAAAATCACAGTACAGCTGGAATCTCATCCGAATTCAGTGACTTAGAAGCCACCTCAGCTCCTCATCTTCTATGATCAATGGAGAGAGAGGTCCAGGAGACAGTACATACCTAAAGTAGATGGAATAGCTTGACTTCTGAAGGTATCTATCCCTCTTCTTTTGAAGCAGCCCTAGATAAGTAACTTGTGCTAGATGACAAGCAAGCTGAGGTGAGACAAATTGGCCTAAGGGCCAAACTACACCTTTAAGTAACAAACTTAAAAAATATGATTCTTCATTAAAATTGGCATTTGTACCTCATTCTTACATTGAGAAATCAACTTAATATACATATAGGGATCCAACAACAGTTCTGTTGATTAAAATACATTCATACACATGAATTAAGCATAATTCTTCCCCAGTTAATTAAATCTTTGCAGAGAACATAGAGTTAGACTAGTACAGGGAACTTTTGAAAACCTTATCCCTGTACAGTCAATGTGCATAAAGTTAAGCTTATTTTAACAGTGCTAAATAAGACCACTATGCTCTAATATTAGGCTGAAACATCTACTATATTTTTTAAAATGCAATATAGATTGAGAATGTAGAGAATATAGAAATCTATTATTCTACTATCAACATAAATCAGTAAATAGGAATTTAATTCTGATGCAGTAAACAGGAGGAAAACATGTAAGAAATTTAATAACAGACACCATGTTCACAAGAGAACCAAATTTAAACTGTTAAGATGTTGAAATCCATTACACTTCATACACTATTGTATTGTAAGCCGCCTCTATAAATATATATGATACATCATCTCATCAGAGTAATTTCAAACTGTCCTACAAAAAGTACCCTAACATTTCTAAAAGCTGAATATAGTAACCTCACAATTTGTGCTTGCTTGCACTTCCCTCAAGATGTATGACAGCACAACCAGATCAGGGAACCTGACTCTCACAGCACTTGGACTCTGACTTGCAGTCTAGAATCCAGAGTGTGGACAAAATTCTGCACTCAGCAAGAACACTGGTTCCATTACTGACCTCTGTCCGAACTCATAACATCCTCGTGAAGCAAAAAAATGCTATTATCCACTTCTTATGGACAAAAAACCAAAAGCATAATATTGAGGGCATGTCTGGAATAAGAGAGATCTGAATCTATGTTAAAGGACACTCATGAGAGCACCCTGTTAACAATGGATTTATTTGCAGGTCATCTGGAAACATCTACTGTTCAGAACTAGTCCAAGACTTTGAACAGGTTTAAGTCCAGGACACAGAGAGAGTATAATAATACTGCACCATACAGTACTACATCATGCAGTAATGTAATGAACTAAATTGTATTACTGGATACTATGCACTGTGGATAGTAGTTCCAACGATTTTTATTACCTCTGCTCCATACTTTAGACGCTAATCATTTATTCTGCCTAAACTCTAACAATAGGTCATCAATGTGTTTCTATTCCTTTGTCTGTACCTTCCTTCTCTTTCTGTGCCTGCAAAATGCCAACACGTAATTTAATAATGAACTGCCAAGAAGATACGTAAATGTTTACCCAGAATTTTCTAGTCTGAATATTTTTCTTTTAAATTCTCTTAGCCCCCTTTAAGGCTGTGTGATAAACCCTTAAATTCTCTTAACCCACTCTAAGGCTGTGCTCTAAACCATGAATCTATTTATAGCTTGGATCATTAATGAGAAAGTATATTCCTTCCTTTAAAAAGAGCTAGCAAAGGTGTAACATTGCCTCATTTTCCCCCTTCACTGTCAATTATACACAAAGTCGCAGAATAAGCTTCTCACAAATCAGGCTTCCTAGCTTTTGAATTATGGAAAAGTAGAGAAGATGGGCACTATTTTATTTGTGCTTGAAATACTTAAACCTTGTTTGGAAATAAAAGGTTTCATGAAAAACAGAGGATTAGTCATAAAACTGACATTTCCTCTGTTTACTCTTTACAGCATAGGTCAGCCATAGGTGTTTGCCAGACTGATTCTGAATTTAACTTGGGATGTTGGTTCATGGAAACAGAAATCAGTCTGATTTGGGAAACTTTTTTTTTTGTTGTTAGTTTGGTTTGGTTTTGTCATTATTACAACAGAGAAAAGACCCCTCTTTTGGAAAACGGCGTCCAAAATGTCCTACAGACACGTACTGCTATGGGACAGGGAAATTCTGTAAATGAAGATCTTTCCTGTCTTCACTGTCTTACCTTTCACCATATATGCTCAGACCTTCAAATATTTAAGGTTTTATGGCAGAAGTTAATTAAAAAACAAACAAACAAAAAAAAACAACAAACAAAACACAAAAACAAAAACCCAAAACACCACCACCAAGAAACTAATAATAATATACTTCTGGATCTCCACACTTTCTGCAATCCAGCAGAAAGAACAAAATTTAAATAATGTTCAGTCTCCACATTTTCTTAACGTTTGACCCCTTACTGCGCAGCAGTAGTATCTGACTTCTAGTATACTAGAAAAATAAATTGGTTTGGTGGGAAGAACACAGACTGAAATGAAAATCTAAAAATCTTCACATTGCCACTGGGAAGGTAAGACTGAAAACTCAGAGCACAATAACTGGGATTAGAATACAGATACTATAAGACTCCAAGGTACCTTATATGTGAGTAAAATTCCCATATATGTCAGTACATATATTCTATTGCCTCCTCAAGAAAAGTTCTCCCTCCAAAAAAACAAACAATTTAACATTTGACAATTGACTTTATTTGGCTCTCAAAACAGCTCTTCATAAAGCCAACATATAAGTGATTATTTTAAGGTTCACTAGATTAATTTATTTCATCAGAATCTTTATATTTAATTAAAATAAAAAGTGGGGAGAAAAAATTTTGGAAGCAATTGTTTCCATCACAGGTTCTCTCTGTTTTATTCCTTTATTTCTTCATATTAGTTAGCTAGCCTATGCTTCATATAGGAGTCCCTTCAAAATCATTCAAAGCATAGAAAAAAAAGTAGGCAGTCCTAAAAGCATAGAAAGATGCAGCTTTCCTATTTATATCCCCCAGTGTCTTAAAAGTGCACTGCTTTTGATGAAGAGGAAGGCAGAGAGCATCAGTTTTACTTGACAAAGTTATCCCAAAATATTTTTTCAATTATTTAATAAAAGACTTTGCCAGAAACTAAAGTGCTAGAATGATTAAAAAAATAGCTCCTCTTTCCGAGTTCCAAAGAAAATTCTAGGGGGTAAAGAAAGAAACAAAGAAAGAAAAAAGAAAAAGACAGAACTCTAACTGTTCTCCTTTTCTATGAGAAAAGTCTTGCTTAAATGCTAGGCCTTTCCTTTGGGAGACAAAACAAATACCTGCAGTTTTCCACTACAGAAAAAAAGTGGTAGGCAGAAAGATGTACTTAGTACAAGCTGGATTTCCTTTTCTCATGAGATTGTTCCTTTTCCTCCTCCAGAGTACAAGCTTACAATGCCTTAAACACGGGATACACATTACAACCTATCAGAAACTTATTGCAGTCAATAGTCAGATTGCTTAATTATTGAGCTAGACATTCACTGATGATAGCATATGCCTCTTGAATCTGCAATTCTTTCTTATAATCTTGGGATGAACTATAAACTGTTGATTGCAGCCTACAATACCTGCCTTGTAAATAAACAAACTGTCCTCTCTGTATGTTTTTTAAAAGTTTGAGGTGAATCTCTATTATGTCAAAAATAGGAAAGACAGCAAGATGTTTTCTTTAGAGATTCCAGGGCTCTGACACATGCCCTTGGCCCAGATTAGCATGGCTTTGATGATATTTTGAAAACGTGAGAAAAATTACCAGCGCAGTGAGGATTTTAAAAAGGCTAGAGATGGCTTCCCTGGAATGATAAAGATAAAAAAATGAGGTACTAACATACTTTTTTTCAATCGCTTCCCTTATTCAGGACTTTTTCTACTGTATATCACAGGATTTCTTTTCTCTGTTATGGTGTAATGTTTTAACCCCAGCTGGCAACTAAGCACCACACAGCCACTCACTCACTCCCCCCAGGTGGGATGGGGGAGAGAATTGGAAGAGTAAGAGTGAGAAAACTCGTGGGTTGAGATAAAGACAGTTTAATAGGTAAAGCAAAAGTCATGCACACAAGCAAAGCAAAACAAGCAATTCATTCTCTACTTCCCACCGGCAGGCAGGTGTTCAGCCATCTCCAGGAAAGCAGGGCTCCATCATGCGTAACAGTTACTTGGGAAGACAAACACCATCACTCCAAACGTCCCCCCTTCCTTCTTCTTCCCCCAGCTTTATATGCTGAGCATGATGTCATATGGTATGGAATACCCCATTGGCCAGTTGGGGTCAGCTGTCCCAGCTCTGTCCCCTCCCAACTTCTTGTGCACCCCGAGCCTACTTGCTGGCGGGGTGGGGTGAGAAGCAGAAAAGGCCTTGACTCTGTGTAAGCACTGCTCAGCAGTAACGAAAACACCCCTGTATTATCAACACTGTATTCAGCACAAATCCAAAACATAGCCCCATACTAGCTACTATGAAGAAATTAACCCTATCCCAGCCAAAACCAGCACATATGGCTGTGAAATCTGAACAGAAATACTATAGATTCAGCATTCAGATTCTTTGTATTCTGCTGTCTTACAGTACACAGCTTCAGAATGATGCCTAATTATTACTGAAATCCCTGTTTCTAACAATAAACCAAAAATGCGGTTTCTGATTTGAAACACTCCTACTACACTGTGAATACTGCAAGATCAAAATGGAAGACATGATCTACCACGTTCTGATTTGATACTAAAGTATACTAGAGTATACTTTTAGGCAAAACTTGTAATTTAGACTTCAAATGCTAAGATGCCTTTAAAAAATTTAAAAAAAAAAAAAAATTCTTCAAAGCCTGAAGGGTCCTTCTAACTTTTTTAATCCCAAATGTGCTATAGTATTTATTTACCTTTTGTAAAGGACCTTTCTGTGTGTGAATATATATTGTATATACAACAGCATTCTGTACATAAACCCCTAGTGTCCCTCAATGTACATGTTAAGGAATTCACTAACATTGATAAGTCCTCTACAGTTCATTATGCACAATGAAACCTTCTCAAACATATTCATGTTAGTATTAAATTAGTATTAAAGATTATTAGCAGGAATAAAAAAATGTTAAATTTTCAGTAAAGGCAAGATGCTTTCTATGACTTCCAGTTTAGGGGCATTTTTTGACCATCTCTTACACTGAATTTATCAAGCTCATAATGATAAATGCATGTTGTCATAATCTTTCACTGTCACAGTGTACTGCTGCCCTAACAGCATCCACTCTTGTAAAACAGAACTGCAATCAAAAAGTTCAAAATTAATAGCTGTGAAATCTCAAGCACTCATAAGCATGTGTTTTTATCACTTCCACGCTGTGCAGATCAAATACTCTTGTTATTTATTATTTGTGACAGTGAACAATTCCCACTTGCTTTAGTGAAAAAGTGAAGAGCTGTTTGCATAACTAGCAAGGTGAAAAAACAGATTTCAAACTGTTGGAATCATTTCACAAGAACAACGTACACAGACCAGAAGACAGCTTTCTTTCAGTGGACTATAATGTGCTGACTAAACTATGTGTTATTCTACCCTCTATGTATCCCTTTTTTAAAAGCGCCTCTTACACCATGTTCTGCATTTGTGAAGAGCCTGAAATGATGGAGTCTTGGTACAAGAGCTCCAATACTCCAGTATTCACCTTCATCATATTCACACTGGAAAAATGTGAATGTTTATAATGTCTTAATGCAGTAATCTGCGTATGTGGTATGTGGTTAGTATGTGGTCTGCAACTGATCCAGAGAGTACTCTGGGACCCACACTCACAACAGCTAGCCCACACACCACCAAGCTAGAGTGAAGCACCAGTTCCTGCTCCCATTTGTCAGACACGTTCCTCTACCCTCTGAGCCAAGCAGTAGAATATGTGATTTTACAGGTAAATACTTATTTAAATATCAACAGTACTTCATCTCCTATAGAGGTGACCATTTTAAGAGGAGAAGCTTAAGAAAAAAGCATGGCTATTATATTTTCCTTGAGATTTTTCTTTTCATTTCTTTTCAGAAATGAAACACAGAGATAGTATCTCCAAACAGTATGTATTCCAAATTAAAAAGGAAAGGTTAAAGATAGTAACTGTAACGGTATTACAAAATGTCTCCATCTGATTTAATATTAATGTACAGGAAAATCTATCATAGAACAGGACAGCGAGTAAGATTTGCCTGTGGGCAGTACTATTATCAGTGCACAATTAGTTGCAGATCAGAGACACTAGCCTTAGATCTGTTCTCATGCCAGTAATCTGTTTCCTAGCTGATTGAAAACCAACGGCTCTTGATGAAATGCTATTTATTTAGCTACAGACAATTCGATTAAATGTAAGGGTAATAATAACAAAACTAGTAATGCCCAACGCAACATGAAATGGTGTAGGTCATATTTTAATTGAGACATTTCAGTGAAGAATTTGAAATTATGAAATGAAACAGGATATGTTACATGAGAAGCTTTTATGGCAAAGTCATTTTCATTCGATTAAAAAAAACCCACATTGTGAATGCTAAAAAGAAATTTTTTCTACTGTCAATTACTATAAACCCATCACAAAGTATGAATTCTTAGTCCTTAATGCTAAGTCTTTCAAATCCTTGGACTTATTTAATTTTTTTTTTCTTTCATAACAGATGGATTTTCTTTTATCCTTAGTAATTTGCATCAATAGTAGATCATGAAGTCTTATAAATACATAAAGCCTTTTAGAAACATTTGATAGAGTGACGCTTTAGCCAGTCCTTTCATATTTCTGTAACATTAATTCTCCAGGAAGGTTACTGCATAATTTGAAGAGTTCAGTCACTTTATATATTTAATTAAGAACTAGTAAAGAAAAAATACATAAATTTAGCATTCAAGGTTCCTAGAAAGTTGCACTAATATTCAGTATTAGAAAGTCCAAGATGAATTTTCAATTCATTCAGCAGTGTCTGAAGAGCCAATTGAATACAACATCCTCTAGTCTCCTTGAATGTCACATAAGCGATAAAACATTTTGCAATATAACAAAGACAAAATCTTCTTAATTTATTCAGCACAGAGGAATTTCACACTGTTGCTTATCTTTTCCTCTGCACTAAAGAATAACCAAAAAGATCCAGAATACTAGCAACATTTAATAAATAAACATTTAAAGAACCGGTGTGGCACAAAAAAGATAGGACAAATTATGTAAGTGTCCAGTGATCTCTGCAAAACACAGAATGGCAAAGGCAGTGCCATTTTGCAAACAGTTACACAAGTTTCCTTCACTTTTAAATTAAACCCCTCTTGTGTATTTTTTTAAATTCATGTAAAAAAGCACATAAAAATACTGCAAGCAGCAATTTTTTTAGTAACATACAATTCCACATATGGATTTAAAGAATTTAAATAGGATGAGTTGCTGTGCTGTACCAACCTGTACTGCTCAAGGGAGCTGTCAGCATCAGGTCTGAACCTACTGAATAAACCCACCCATTACATAAACCCACATCCTGGTGAAACACCTACTGCACCTCGGTGGTAGCTGTTTGTTGTTCCTATAAAGTACTACTCCCATCTGCACTGTTGTTAGACATTTCAGATACGTTATTCTATTCTATGTTATATGTATATAGCAATAAATTGAGTAAAATACATGAATTTTACTTTACGTGTTGTAATTTCTAGGAAAAACGCTCATAGTTGAAAGCCACCATGAAAATGGGTACTGCTCTGTTTCACACCCATTGCTGTCACTTTTACTCATATGAATTAACATCTTCTCTAGAAATAGCTGAATTTTATTTGTATTCAGAAAAATTCCATTAAAATAAAGTGATAGATTCAGGCCCTTAACTTGCAAAAAGCAGAATAAAACCATCAGTATATAGTCAGAGGAGCCTTCTGAGCAAATTTTCTAAATCTACATGACAGATCTTACCCAAGATCTGGGCTGAGGTTCAGTGGCTGAGCATGTAGTGACCCGTATTAAGTAGAGATTTCTAGTTTCCAGTGCAATTATTCCTTCTGTAAAAGAACTCACAATGTTACTTGAAAATGAAACAAATCCTTCTTTCTCAAATAAATCAATTACTGTTCTTCTGTAAACTTGTGCTGCAACTGGAACATAATTACACGCTCATTGAAAATAGCAGTTTTCTGATTCAACAGAATGATGGATATCCTCTCTTACTATCATGCAAGGCACATGTTATGTCATTATAACCAATTTAGAACACATGGATGGAGATAAGGAAACTGATTCACCATTTCATTACTCAAATTTTGTAACAACGTAACTTCACTTAGAACAGGAGTGACATGATGGAGAATGAGACCAGCAGACGTAAAAGTTACGAACAGTAAAGGTGGTAAAACAGGGACTTAAAATATCACTGTGAAAATGTTGGGGCCAGGTGAAGTAACTAATACTTTAATTTGCTGTTGGTTTATTATCTATATTTCCATTCTTGTCTTTCATCTTTAGAAAGCTTGCAAACTAGTGAAGTATTTTCTCTTGTTAAATGTAGTGTTTAAAAAAGGACTCCCAAATAAACAGATTCGCCTAAGTAAATGGCCAGATTTCATCCGAGACAAAGTTTTGCATTATAAAGTGGATATGAATTTTCAGGCCAAGTCTTTCTCATAAGTATGCCTACAAGAGGTAACACACAACTCCATGAATAAATAGCATGATCTGTCAGGTAACTGAACAAAGGTAGCTTGCAATATATACTCTTGCTGTACCATTAGTTTGAGTAAGAACGTGTTTAATACTAAAATTGTACTTTTTGAAATGTCATTAAAGCCACATCATTCCCAGAGCCTGTTACAAAGGTAATTTTACATTTGAATGTAATACATGATGAAAACCTACTCTGTTATTTTGCAAAATATACATATATACATGCTGGTAAGTTAAATGCAGGAGATTTGATACATAACATCCAAACTGATAAATTGGTCTTCTGTATCTATATTTTGTTTTAATATAAAGCAGTCTGATTTAACTTACACCAATTGATATTAGTTACATTTGATTGACTTTTGTGGAACTACCTGTAGTTTCACCTAACATGAGATAAACATCAGCCTGAGAGGTCTGAAGATGAATGGAAATTCAGTTAAGCTAACTGCTGTCAGTATTGTTTCTGTGAAAACAGAAACAGTTTGTGTCGATTCAAAAATAACTTATTAACCTAACATCAGTATATACGTGAACATATATCTGCACACGCACATTTTATTAATAGGCATGCGTATGGCACACATATTTGAAAATTGTGTTTAAGTTCTTACTGGAAAAATCATTTCCAACTTTGCCAAAATGCACTACATTCACAGTGCTTAATTTTATTTTAATTACTGTTTCCTTAGGTAAACCAAGGGATTTAGTGATTGCTTTTTTGTTTGGCCTTGAGCTGCAGCTACAGAAGAGTGTCCCAGAAGACACGCAGGTCTTGCATCATACACCCTGTCTGTGCAGCTCTGTGCAAATATCTCAGAAACTTAAGGGTATATAAAGTGACGCAGGGATGCATATGTTTAGATAGCTGAATCACACCCAGAACACGACAGTCTCCATAATTTCCTTTAGTTCGTTTGTCAGCATAACACTGAACTCAGAAACGCAATTCTACATCAAGTTGTATCCCTGTAAAAGTATTGTCCTGATAAGGGATATTTTCCCCAAGGATAAGTCTCTGAGAATGTGTTAAAGCGTTCTGCCTCACATGGATTTGGTATCCAAAGGAAGTAGGGACTACCTCTCATATTTTACGCTGCTCCAGGGCTGAAAAGTCCTTGACATCTATACATGGATAGACAGAATAAGTTATGGCAGCCCCTCCTGCTTCTCTCTGAGATGCACTGCCAGAGAGAAAATACTTGGCACATACCACAAAAGATGCAGGTTTTCTGGCCACAACCCCAGTCAAGAAACTACTTTTCAGGGAGTTTATGGAGGATTCTCTATAATCAACATGTGACCACGTAATGCAGGAATTTTTATCCTGTCAGGTGACAAATATTTTGTTACTTACAATGTGGTACCATAAAGGAAGTGGTTCAGACAAGGCTGCAAGACAAAATTCTCTCTGAATTTTTGGCAGATGGAATCAGTATTTCTGTATTCTAGTTCTACCACATATTCTGTGAATGATTTTCAGCACGTCAGCTAGCACCTACCTTCTGTACCTAGTCTTAAAAAATTGACTTTACATTATCTATAATTTGATTTTGGATTATCTGTAGATAATAGAAGACTCTATATCAAATACTTTGATAAATATTAATTTTATTGCTTCCTAGTACTCTAAGAATGCTATTTTCAACAACACATTTCTTTCCTTCAAGGATTACAAACTCAGCCATTAGGTTGTTTGATTCAGAAAATGAAATCTGTAACAAAACCTCATTTGACAGAACAGCGTTTGCCTTTAATAAATATACTCACTCTTATCAGTAGTTAATAAGGTAAATTAAGTTTTGAAAGACAAACATAATGCTTTTCTTCAGCTTCTAATAATTGTGTCATTTGTGATCCACTCTGAGTAAAATTAAACTATACTTTTGGGGTTATGCTGCAGCATTTTACAAACTAATGATTGCAAAACAGCTGTGTTACCTAAATGAAAGGATTGTTTGATTGATATAAACAATATAAAAAGAAAGCACATAACTTTTACATACCTTTCAGGTTTTGTTTTTTTTTTTTCATTCAAACCTTTCAGTGGCCAGAATATTATTTCTGTTCAAACTTCTAAAAACCAAAACTTCTACTCTTAACTTTACCCATCTTCTCCTTCCACAAAAAAATAATAAAGAGGTTCCTCCACACTGCTCATATATGTTACATATCAAAATTATTCCCTATTTTTTGAATACAGTCAAAAGTTGCTCTTAACTGTAATTTTGTAACTCTTGTCAGTGAAAATGGGCGCATAAGAGTGAGCAAACGAGTCACGTTAAGCTCAGTTCCACACAGCTGGACAACTCTGACGTGTGTCAGTGACATCATTCAGGAACCTGACTAACTGGTACTTTGGTATGATCACATTTTGAGATTTTGACATCTGTTCATGACCTGCTCTCAGTTAAATATTTATAGAGGAAATTGCACTAAAATAAGAACTGAAAAAGTTTTAAATCTTCCTTTGTCATCTTCTGTTGTTGTAAATCACATTTTAGATGCCCCAACTAACCTTAGTTACTCCAGCATTAGTGTGGTATTTTGTCATCCACAACAGCAAAATAAAAGTGACTTTGGGAAGTCTCTATTGCCTTAAGTATACGGAAGACAGTAAGTCAGTTCTAGCTTTTTCATAATATGTGTATGTTCTTCCCCTTTCCTCAGACATTTTTTTCATAGAAGTCAAAACTCAAAGGGACGCTATAATTTTATCTCATCTGCTGTTTTACTCAGACCTTAGATTCACAAATTGTTTTCACTTACATTTAATTAAGGTTTAAAAATTTCAAACCGTACAACTTAGTACAAATAAGAAAATAACATGAAAGGATACAGGATATAGGTGAATTTCAGTTTTACTATTTACCTAGTGACATGCATTTTGTAGGACAGGAAGCTAGCAAGGCTTGATAGGACTGGGTATTGTGAGATCAACTGAAAGAAAATAATTTAAAGTATTTTTAATAACAGTATTTTAAATGTTCTCCTTACAGTGCTACTGGGCCATGCAGTGTACACTGTTAGAGTAACTTGAATTGCATGGTCCACATTACCAAAACACTTTTCATTAAACTGCACAGTCAATAAACTTGACCTACACCCATATGAATTTCGGAGTTTTCTTTTACAATCTTGATTAAAAAATTGAAATAATGCAAATTTATATAGAAAAATAGTAATAATTAAAAACTTTCTTTTGAATCTGGATAGTAACCTTTGGTGTATTTTTTTGTTGTTTTAATTATTGATTAAAATGAATATATAATACACGCTAGCGAAGTCTAAAATCTGATAACAGAGAGACAACAAATCTACTTTTCTAGGAAAGAAAAATCAGGGGAGAAAAATACAGAAATAACATTGCCTGAGCACAAAGTGAGATAAAAACACCTAAAAATGTAATAAATAAAAAAATGGAGAAATGTAGAACATAAATTACATGGAACATATTACATGCAGCCTAAGACTGAAAAAAGGAAATTGTTTTGCAGCTTTAACAGTTTCTAAATATCTGTTGGAAGCAGACTTTCTTAGAAAACTGAGAAAACCAGCCTGCTAAATACTGTGCTGAATTGCTCATATGTCTGTATCAGTATTTCCTGTATATATAGTCAAAGAAAATGAAAATTATGTGTCCTGTTTAGTAATTAAATACTAAAAAGTTCAGCAAATATAGCAAAGAGTTCACAGTGCTTGTGAAGGATTTAGTTAATTGACTCATAAGCACAATGCTAACTACTTATGAAGTCTGACGATTTTCTTTTATATTTTAATGCAAAATCAATTTGATAATTTTTACATCCCAAAGTAGCCCAGCAGATCACTAACTACATAAGCCTTCTAAAACTTTTGAAAGAAAATCCTTAAAGCAAAATGTGCCTGAAGCTGCAGGACAGGTATTTCTCTGAAACACAGCTGACAGTTGGCAAATATCCCAAATACTAGAAAACAAGGCAACTAAACATAAAAAAAAAAAGAAACAAACAGAAAAAGAAGAAACACAGTCAGAAATACACTGCTACAGCACGAAGACTGACACAGCAATAGTCAAACTGCTAACCAGGGTTATAACCCAGGTTCATATGGGTATGTACAATGCCAGAGAGCTGTCTGAGTTGATAAATCAGATTCTATCCTTTTAAAGATGTTTCTTGCTACCCCTTGCCTATAATGGTACAGTTCTTTACTTGTTCTGAGCATGAATCCTCCTTTACTCAGACCCTGTCCCTTTTGGCTCTGTACATCTCCCGGGAGTGCAGAATGATTCAGTGGTAACTTAGTCACTCACGCACTGTATAAGATGATTTTACTGAAGAGGAAAAAAATAAAGGCTGCACTTATCAGTGGAACACTTTGTGTTAAACAAAGATAATTAAAGCATCAAAAATCCACCTATTTCATGTTTAATTAGCCCCTCTTTCATCATAATTTGTTACTGAAGGTCAAATGTGGGTTACTTTTGAAAACCAATTGTAAAGTATTTAATATAATGCAAATTGAGAACAGAAAATTGAAATACACTTCTGTACACTTTGCACCAAACAGTATTAAAGTTAAATGTCTGAAAGAAGTCACCAATGTAAATGTTTATACATAATGAAAATGTTTCCATTTTTTTTCTCTACATTGCACTTAGTGCTACCATAACATTGTTATTTTTACAATTATTATTCTGTAGGACATTTGCTTAGCTGAAAGTTATGAAAAACTTTATTTTTGAGAGTTGCTTTGTGATTATAAAAAGCAGTCTTTGAGAAAAGCCTCTGTGTGTATGTGTGTGTCTGTACATAAGCAAGAAAAAAGATGATGCTTTCCTGCATGGTTAAACTGATTGCCCCCTTAATGGATGAATTTTGGGTCCTATTAAGGCTGCTGGTTACATGTGCATATTTATGAGGAAATTGACCCATTTAGTTTATAGATACGATTCACATACATGACAACCAACTAGTCAAAATGCTTCCACACTGCAACAGACTGATTAATGTTTGAAATGTTATGAAACAAATTAACTGTAACTACCATACAAAGAATTTTTTCAAAAAATAATTTCTACATATTTCACTTTCCTGGAAATAAGACTTTACAGGAAATGCATCTAGTTTTGACAAGTGTGTCAGCAGAGTCTGGTATGATAAACATTTTTCTTCACTAAACAGTACATTTCCAAAGAGAAAAGGCATAGGGATAATTCATAAAGGATTGCAGAATTGGCCAGGAAGCCAATACCCCAAGCAAAGAGAAATAACGCTGCTCAGAAATTCCTGTACTGGTTCTGCTAATTCTACTGGTGGTGACCAATATGTCTGGGGGGAAAAAAAAACCAAACCCCCCAAAAAAACCCAAAACCAACAACACCACAACTGCAGTGTTTTTAGTAGTCAATAATCATTCTTTGTTGAGCAGAGCAAGTAAAAAAGAAACCAAGAGAATATGATGGCCAAAAAATGTAAAAATATAAACGGGGCTTAAAAGGCCTGCTCTTCAAACAGTGGTTGTTAACATGCTAATCTCATTTTCCTGATAAAAAGTGAAATAAACCTGTTCATATGCCACTATTTTGCACTGTGAAACAAAGTAGAGAAAACAGTGTATATTATAAAGATATAAGAAAACAATTATTTACAATTAAAATCTATTATTATAATTATGATTAAGAATGCACCCCTCCAAGGTACTAAGTGATTCCTCTTAGGCACTGAGATTTCCCTATCTTTGGCTGTCTTTGCTGGAAGTTAGTATCCAGGCTACTCACAGGCAATGTGCAGCACCTGGAGGGTTCAGATTTTAAATCTATGATCCAGAAAAGCACTTGCTTAAACTCATCCTCATTCAGCAAAACACTTCTGTACAGCTTTAACTTTTGGCAAGTGATTAAGACCTATGGAATACTAAGGGATTTAAACATTTTTTTTGCCATTAAGTAGATACATTAGTGCTTTACTGAATAGGAGAGAATTGATAAATAGGAGGCTAAAAGAATATTTCAGAGTAATACCATGCTAAATAAGACAAGAATAGAAATCAAACTTGTGAAAGATCTTCTAAAAAAGTGACGGTGAAATGTCAGAAGTCTACTGAATACAGAATTTCATTTTAAACTTTAAATAAAACACCTCATGTGAAGAAGGAGGAGACTTACAAATTGTTTGTAGTTTTCTACACTGAAGTTCTCCTATACAGTACTGTATCAAACAAGATGTATTTGGGATCTCATGTAAGAAATTCAATGTATTACCTTAAAAAGGAAGTATCAAATAATCAGAATGAAAAAAAATTGTATTCATTGGGGTACACCAGTCGGTCATGTAAGTAGAGACTTTATTTCCTGACTGCTATATTGTAGTTATATGAAAGTATCAATTACCCATTCTAATTACATTAATGGGAAATTAGTATTGCCCTCATCTCCAGTAACTCAGAGCAGGTACGTTCAGTTGTGCCCACTTATTTGTTCTAAAACTTTATACACCTTCTAATGTCTCCTTAGAACAAAGGGAACTGCCAATGAGTAAATAAAGGCACCCTTAGAGATTTCAGTTAGTCTCCCCATCACGGCCACGTCGATATGCCACTGGTTCTATTTCACATGTACAGCTGAACTATGAAACAATCTGATATACACCACATCAGAACCCTTCATCTGCAACGGCTTCACATTTCTCTCTAAACAACGTGCTGAACAAGAGCTCCGCATGGTTTGGGTGTTAAAAATCCTCATGTGTTTTGCCTGATAAACTGAGAAATGTTCCACTGTCAATGTTTGAGATGTGAAAAGTCTACATATTGTTTATGCAAATAAGTCTTAATGTCCCCACTATTATGCAAAAGTGTGAACAAAACTATATAAATGTCACTCAGCAACAAGTTGGCAAGTACCCATAGGAAAGCGGTAATAGAAGTTTTGTGCCTGACAGTCTCTCCATTATAAAGTCTGTTATTTAGCACTACCTTTACTGTTTTCTTGGACTCTTTCCTTAACTTACATGCATGCTTTACAAGTGTGCAAATACTTTCTACATAATTAAAAAAAAAAAGACAAGGCATTAGAATATTGGCTATAAATTACTCAGGTAAACTAACCTTCATAACAAACTCAATATTTACCACAGGAAAACTATTGACACTGAGAAATTGGTTTTGTAACAAACTAGATAAATAATGGAGCAGTTCAGCATGTACTTCCTTCGGTTTGATTGTTGCAAGTAAAAGTGTAATAAAGCCTTTTTTTTCTACTAAGAAGTCTTCTAATGTATTGTATATCAAAAGACATCCTTGAAAAAATGTTAATTCAAAACATATTTCTGTAATGTAATCTTAAATAAGGTTATTATCAAGCAAAATAGTCATTTGTATGGTGTAATCCTTTACCATTCCTACACTTAGCATGCAAGTCATTCTTTTACACTGAAAATAAATCAAACTTTGACAGTTTATAATTCATATGTTTAGATAAATTGCAGCAGCAAGAAAGAAGTAGTATCTGATTAGCTTATATTCCACTGCTACTTTGTTTTTCCAATGTTCACTAAAACGGCATAATCTACTATGTGCTTAATAAGCCTTAGTAGATGGAAGCTTAGGAACTTTCTTAGTACTTTGTGTTTTATAGAGACTAGTTGCAAACTGCAGGAGAGAAACAACTGTGTCAAGCGTTCTACAAATCTGTATCACTTGTAAAACAACATACACAAAAATACTGGCAGATAGTACATCAATCACACTTTTTTTGGTGATCTGGAAGACTGAGTGGCTCATATAATTTATTTTCTTTTACAGTATTTTAAGTATTTGTGAGCAGAATGCAAATACTGGCAACACATTGTAAAACTTCAATTGTAGTAGACTAGCAGACGTTTCAAAGTATAAAAAATTGTCATAGTGTACCATATTTGCATGTTAATAAGTTGAAAAGAAAGCATTTGTCAAACTAGTCAGAATTTCTCTGTTCCAGACTTGGCTGTGTATTTACATGAATCAGCATTCGTTTATCTCTAGATTCTTGTATAACATGCACCGTAACTGAGGAAACATTCAGAATATTATCTTACATAGAAAGATGTAATGGAAATCACCAGGTGTTAAGTATCTCATTTTACCATCACCCAAAAAGTACTCCCCCAAAGAAAAGTGACCTCTGTTCAGGCTACATATGTGTCTTATAAAATAAACAAAACAGACACTTTCACTTAGGAGCTTGATTCTCCTCTGTGCTATCACTATTTTATTTCAAGGACTGTAAAGAAGTCCCTACCATCACCAGTTTTAGGCTATCGGAGTTTCACTGAACCGATCTCCGCCAATACAGCCGAGATCAGAGCCAGTCACTTGTGGCACTCCTGACGGCACACCTCGCTCTGAGAGGTCTCACGGCAGTCACGCTCTCTACAGACAGAGCTGTGCAGCAGCTGGGCTGGCAAATTAGGGCCTCTCAGCTTGAATGAGTGAATTTCATGTGATATACAAGAGGGAAAGAAAAACAAAAACAAAAAAAACCCAACAGGCAATGAAAACATACTGGGGTGCGATTCTAAGCTCACTAGCATTTACGTGTATTCAGAGGAACTGCTGCAATGAGTGCAATCTCTGTGGTGTAAATTAGACCGCAGATAGGCTTTGTAGATGATTTAAGCATTTTGGTCCTAATGAACGACCTGGTAATTACAGCCATTAACGATTCAGCGCGGCGGCTGCAAATCCACTCTCACCCACAGCTTTAGGAAGCAGCAGGCAGGCAGCAACCCCCTTTCCCCAAAACACCTGGCTACCGAGGCGAAACTTTCCTCCTCAGCCGGAGCTCACCGTCTCTAAGGTTGGGAAAGCATCACGGCGGGGGCAGCGCCCGCTACGAGCGGGACCGGCCACTGAAGGCGGGGCC
>NW_009235760.1:0-1181 GCF_000690835.1 Fulmarus glacialis
CACGCAGCCCTGGCAGCCCCTCGGCCCTTGCCACCCACTTGACACAGTGAAGCTGCCCTCCTGCTTTCAGGCTCCCGTCCCCACAAAAACTTTCTCAGCTTCTGTATTAGCCCTTGTTCACAGTTTCTGCCCCAGTCCCCTTGCTCAGACCGGAGCCGGGAGCCGTTCTCACACGTGTTAGGAGGCGGTGTGCCTGCGATCCACGGACTCGGTCTCTGAGCACAAACTTTCTATTTCAGTGGCGTATTCTCCGATTTCTCTGTAGAATTCCCTCACACCTATTTTGCACTTACTTTTGCTTCAATTCTCATTTGTTTTAAACATCAGCGAGTCTCCAGCCAGACCCTTTGGCAGTCTCGGTCTTTTGCAGACGATGCAGAGAGGCCGTTAAAGTGCCAGGGTTTTATATGCTTCTCCCACTGATACCGCTCGGAAAGACCTTGCAATCCAATTGCTCTGCCTTGATTGATTCGTTCTCATTATCAGTCCTGAATTATTTGCAGAGGTAAATGACAAGGCTTTATTTTCTCATAGTGCTTTATCTTTTTACAAAATGCATCCAGCGAAGTTGCTAATGGAAAAGCTTTTAACCTCCCGAAGCGGAGGCTGATCCTTGTCCGTTCGGGTGAGCGTGTGACTCGTGGAGCTGACTAATGCCGCGGGCTGCAGAAAACCCTGCTGCCGCCTTTGCAGCCCTCCCTCAGGTTACCGGGAAATTTAATAGACAGCCCAAGGTGACTGGTACAGCAGCAGGGATAAATTGTTTGTTTCAGAAATTAAAGAGACTAGAAAGGACAAATCTATTCCCCTGCTTCGGCGGCGGGGATGCTTAACTCACATGTCCTGGCTTCATCGATGGGTTTCCAGGAGCCCGGACAGCTGGAAGGATGGTGCTGGTTGTGCTCCATGACAAGATGAAAAACAAATGGATTCCCAGGACACAGGAGTAAATATCACCGTAGGTGTGAGGAAAATGAATCAGTCCGGGCTGGTACCCCCAGCGCAGTGTCACACCGTCCATCCGTCCGCCTCAGCAGCTCTCTGCGCCGCGCGGCGGCGGCGTTACCCATGGCAGGGGCTGAGGAGGGACCTGGGGATCTGGGGAGTGCTGGCTTCGTTAGCAGGAGGAGAAAAACCAAACCGGTGTATTGAAGGTAGAGTAGGCAGAGCAGTGTGAGTGC
>NW_009235760.1:1204-5528 GCF_000690835.1 Fulmarus glacialis
GTCGTTGAGGATAGGGGGCCCCAGCCGTTAACCTAGCGCTGCCAAGTTGCCCGGCCCATGATATATATATATATTTAGGGGGAAAAAAAATAGCCAAAGATCTCATTTTCAAAGCCCTGAAAAATGCATTTCACTTGTCCCCAGCTCGGCTTTGCAGCCGCCATGGCTGAGGAGCAGAGTGTGCGGGGACGTCAGGTCGGACCCCCCCGGTACCACGGGCTGGGCACCTCCCCGGGTGAGTTCCTGCTGCAAGGCCAGGCTGGAGAATATGTTTTAGAAAAAATATGTGATTTAAAGCGTCTGGAGATGAGGAAAGCATTCCGCTCACCCTGCTGCTCCGGCACCGAGTCCCCTCGCTGCTGTAAGCGCTTCACCTTCACTTTCCGATCTCTGCGCCTGTCAGAGCTTTGGACCTGGCCTGGAGGGCTCATCGTCATCAGGTTCGGTCTGTCGGCACTTACAGATTACGGCCAAGGCATTTTTTTAGCCTGTTCTGATAGTTAAACAGGTCGATGACCTTAAGTATACGGACAGTCTTTTCCAACTCTTTCCGAACCCTGCCAGCCTGTCCCCAAGCTGTCCCTGGTCTGCAGCCCCCCGCAATGTGCCGACACCAGCCTGCTTGGGGACACGTCCCCGCAGGGACCGCAGCCGCCCAGCTCACGTCCCCCCTCCGCACCGAACCAGCAAGTCAACAGTCAGTAACGCAGCAGCAGTTCACCTCCCAGCTGCAAAACCACTGCTGGAGCAGTCCTGCTGCCTGATTTTCTCCAGGGACAGGACCTGGAGCGGCCGTGGCTGTGGTGGAGCCGGGTCCCAGGGCAGGACCCCCATGCTGGGGGTGGCCGAGCTCCCTGGGCGTCCCCTGCCCCTGCCCGGGGCTGCCCTGGGGGTTCCTCACCAACAGGGCTTCCAGGGCTACAGAACTGATTCCTCGCTGAGCTCAGCCATCGTACCATTGCATCCTTTTGCTGGCTGATGCATTTTAATAACAAGATGAACTTTAAGTTTAAATTATAATAATCTGTACCTATTGTATTTCTTTCTGTCCTTCACTCTCAGGGTGATAATTTGTCCTGCAGGGATGGAACAGATGGGGGGAATATTAGGAAAATTAGATCAAATGGTGGTATAATGCCATGAGATGACTCAGTTCTATTGTGGTGTAGTCTTACAAAACCAGGGCATTGAACAAAATGTACTTTTATAGAAAAGGTTTTTTCATGTTGTTACTTCTTTTTAAAAGCTGAACAAACACTCCTCCTTATTTATATCTTTATGTAACATTGTTTTTATTTATTTGGGCTCTTTATGCTATCCGCAATGATTGTGATCGGCAGGATGCCCACGGGTACGGGTGTGCCGGAGCACGGGTCTCCGGCCGTGCAGCCGGGGTCCCGCCCTGGGGCTGTTTTGGCTGTCACCAGGAGCATCCCTTTGCGGATCCACGGCATTAAGCTCTTTCATGGTTAAAAGTAACATTATCCTTATATTACTCTTTTCCACGCAATCAACTCCCTGCTATCCTTGTACATCACAGGGGGCAAAAAGCCAATTTTGATCATCTGACCAAAGTCGTCTTTTCTTGCTGTTTGCCAACAGAAAAGGCCTTTGAGGTTGGGGACTGACAGTCGTGGAACTCGGCGGGCAGCCCTGCTCCTCAGATACCCCGAACACCTGTAACGCACACGGGGTGATGCTGGTGAAGCTTTTCAGTAACAGCTCCGCTCCATCCTTAGGCGAGCAGTATCAGACAAGCTGGTGGGGGGGGAAAGTCTACATATTCCTTATTTTTTGCCCTCGAAAATGGCATTCCTCCAGAAATCCTGCCTATTCCCAACGTAATTCCCAGCAATGAGGCTGCGTGTCGCAGCTTTGAAGTCTTATGTTTGCTGTGAGCCCAAGCCCTGACACAAACAAACGGTTTAATGACCCAACTGCTCATTTCTTTGGGCCAAATGGAGCTGTAACACGGTATCTCATGTGAAACTTTTCCTTCCTAGCCTGGTAGAGCACAGAGTGCCCGTAATGAGGCATTGCCAGGTGTGTCTGTTGTGCTAATAACACTTCTCACATTGTTACACTTTGTTGTTTTTTATTTTTTAAGCCTACAGCATTTTCTTCATGGTTAATACGAAAAAAAGCAGGCTGGCTGAGCATTTGGGGAGAAAGATGCAGCTCTGAGGAAAGAAGACAAAGAGATTCCTCGAATACTTATGCACAGAAAATTGATCAAACTGTAATGAATCTCATTTACAAAAGAATTATATGTATTTGTGTGATTGTAGCTCCTGCAGCTGGTTCAAGAAGAGGCAGCTGTTTATCGCAGATAGAGTTGATTTAGGGGTTACCCACCGACACGCTTGTCTCGAGGCAACAGGAGAGGGGAGAGGTTTTTGTGCCATCCCCCCCCGGTACGCAGCCCTAGGGCTCCCCAGGGAAGCACTTGGTGCTGGGTGGGTGCATAGGCTTAGGGTGATGCTGTCGGCTGCAATAGAGGCACCTGGGAGCATCACCCTGATTTTATTTAATCCTCTAAATTAACTGGTGGGCTGCTGTGGCTAATGGGGAGCAGGTGCCCTGTGCCCCTCCCTGGGGCCTGATCCTGCCCTGGCAGGAGGGTGTTGGTGGGGCTCCGCTCGCTCATCCTCCCCGTGTGCTCTGGGGGCTGCCGGCACCGTCCCAGGTAGGAGTCTCTGCTTTTAGGTTTTTCATAATGAAGGGGGTGGCCAAATTTTGTGGTGGGCTGTGCTTGTGAGTGGTCTTCACCAGACCCTGGAGGGATGATGGAGGTGGAGGTTAGGTACCCGTGCGGGGGCCCCGGGGGCTCCCCGCTGTCTCGCCCGTGCAGCCTCCCCCCCCCGCCCCGTGCAGCCCCCTGCTCGCGTGTCGCTGCAGGGCTGCAAAGGGCCGTGCCCCCTCCCCGTCCTGGAGAAGGGGAAAGGAATGGAAGAAACAAGTGGTGTTGCAGCTCTGACCCTGGTAAAAGTAGGTTGTTATCATCCCGAGAGAAGATGTTTCCCACCAACCTGTGAGGACGGCTGCCAGCTCTCCAAACTGGGAGTTAGTTGGACTCAAGCTTTTAAAGCCCTTTACTTAGGGGGGTGATTTATAGCTGTTATGAATCATCTCACGACTGACTTTAGCAAAAATACATATGTGCGCCCAGCATGTACTCACTAATACATATTGTAAAGGAAGGTGTTACTCTGGAGATGAGGGAAAACCCAAATAGCCTAATTCCTCTTTAAAATAAAGTTGATTTAAACCAACTTTCTGTATGAGGTTTATAAGCAAACTTTGCTTTCTTTCCCTCTACTTAGTTTTTGCCTTCCAAACACTTTTGAAAAGAGTTTTTAAATATTTAAAACTGGTCACATAAAAAGTGTTGCATAAAGGCTGTCAAGGCTCTGAGTCAGTGCGCTATAAATAAAACAGAATACTAGAATAAATCTTGTTAACAAGTAAACATAATATATTTTAATCTGAAAGCCCCATAAATTCCCCTCTACCTGTCAAGAATGAGGCTACAACCGCTTTTCTCTGCAGGCAATGCAGAGACCTGCAAGTTGCCCTTCACTGGGGAAATGTAAAGTAAACCAGGGTAGTAATTAATAATAACCCAGCATGACTGAAACTCTTCTACCAGGCAGAAAAGTGCATTTAAATACAGGTAAGTTCTTCCTACTGCATCAACTGAGTTTGAACCACTGCGAGAGAGTACCGTGATTGTATTCAGAAGCACAGCAGCAAATTACTAACAATTGCTATTTAAAAAAAAAAAATTGTGGATTTTATTTAATTTTTTCTTTAGTCTTTGACTTAATGTAGTATTTTTGTCTTTGTTATGGTACCAAAAAACCCTGCCAGCAGTTTCTCTTATTTTATAAAGCAAAGGAAGCAGGGTCATAAATACAGACACTAAGAGCTCTCTGAGAAGAGGTTTGGGGATGTTTGGTGGGGGATTATTTAAGGCTATAACCACCAACTATTAGTGCCCGTATTGCACCAAGTCCTCGAGAGCGCTTGGTCCTCCAGCCCAAGGACCTTCCCCCCGATGTCCCTGCCTGGGCTGCTCGGGGTGCCAGACTAGGCAGCCCCGTCCTGCTCCCCAGGGTTGTGGCACCCAGCGCGTGACTGTTCCTTTAGCGGCAAGGCTGGTGTTGCCATCTCTCGCCTCTGTGCTCAGATAAAGGGCAGTGAATCTTCTCTGAGGGGCTGGGGAGGGCAGACGGTGCCTCACGGTGAGGGCACTCACCGGGACAGAGCGCAGGTCGGGGGCAGAACCAGACACGAGAACCAAGACGACATCCTTGTTCAATGG
>NW_009235760.1:5570-5820 GCF_000690835.1 Fulmarus glacialis
CACCCAAACAAGAAAAAAAAGCCCGCCAATACCGAAGCCAGACGAATGGCTTGCTGTGCACCGGCCCAGTCCTTTTGCTGGCACCCGGTGCGTGGGCAGAGAGTCAGCCCATTGTGGTAAGGCTCAAGCTGTCTTTACGGGGTTTTAAAGTCTTTTGGTGCTGTGGGCAGTGCCCGCCATCGACACACCCGCAGATTGGCCCTCAGTGGGTGGGTGGGTGGGTGGAAAGCCGCGAGCCTGCGTCCCGAGC
>NW_009235760.1:5903-8970 GCF_000690835.1 Fulmarus glacialis
GGTACCTGCCCCGTGGGTTGCCCGGGGCGAGCCATGCGCCCACCGGCTCTGCTGGGACAGCGGGGTACCAGCTCGTTACCCAAATGATCAGCAAGTGCCGTCCCTTGTTAGATGGAAAGGGGTGGTTATGTCTGGGAGCGTTACAGGGCGGGTTAAGCCTCCCAGGACGTGGTGTGTCGGGGGTGGTGGGATGCTCCAGGACCGGGAAGGGCTCCCCGAGCATGCCGGCAGCCAGAAGCTGTATTTCATGTTTTAAGACAGCCCTGAGCCCATTTTTCACCCACAGCATAAATTCGTCCCCTCCAGTGTTTAGCTTTCTACCAGAAGGTGCAAATTCCTGCGAAATTCCATATTGCGCAGTGACCTACTTTACACCATTTTTTTAAAGTACTAGGAAAATTGCCAAAAAGTTAAGTCTTAATTTTTCTGAGGCTGGCCCGTTAGCTTCTGTCTGTCTTTACAAGAAAGCGGGTGGGGAGTTTGCAGCCGAAGCTTTGCTTCCCCAGGTGAGTTCAGACCCGCGCTGGCTCACAGCAGCGCGGTGCTGCAGAGATGTTTGTGGAGGATGTTTTGGTTAAGGAGCTGCAATTTTAAAATTCATCCCTCCTTCCTGAACTGGTCCAGCCTGGACTTACTGAGAGCTGGCTAGGAGAATATTAGGTCAGTTTTTCTGAGAGGAGATGATTTACAGGGTCACACTTTTATATGTAAAGAATCCTGGGTTTGAATTGGCTAAGAAATACCCAGGAGTGTACGTGAAATCCCCTTGTTTTGCTCTGTAAGATCAGCTCTAGGCATCTCTGGAAGGAATACGTTCGCATAGTGGACAATCATTGTAGCTGCAGAGTCTGTTGCTTCATTATGAATAGGTCTGGTGGAGAGCTTTGAGAAAGGGGCAGCAGAGGGACCCCCGGCTTCTCATGAGCAAAACTTTTTGGGGAAAAGCTCAGACCTGTTTCACGTGCAATGGCCTCGATTATGGTGGTCATGAGACAGTGAACCTGAACGGAGATGGACTTCTCTGTGACTCAAGTGGTCACTCTTGAAATATGGGAACTACTTTAATGAAGATGAGATCTCTTCTTTATATATATATGTGTGTGTGTATGTGTATATATATGTGTGTGTGTATATGTATCTATATATAAAATGTATTTTTTTCTCTCCTCTCTGTGCCCAGCTGTCACTGTCCACTTGTAACTTTCTCAGACTCCCTGGGATGCTGAGGTTTGCTGTATCCCTGGTGGCACTTGTCTTTCAGGAAAACTTCAGTTATAAAGATAAAAAAAGAGGGTTTGAGTCCCTGTTTTCTGGCTGAACGTCAACATTTTTGATACAAGTGATGCACTTTGGAAAAATTTCAGTTGCCCAAAAATGAAGCTTTCTTCCTGGTACTTAAAAAAATTAGGAGCAAACTGGGCACAAACTCTGTTATGATCTACTTCAGTATCCTCAGGGAATGAAGCGTCCTGCAAGTGGCTTTTAGTAGTGAAACAGCAGTACTGGTTACACTGGTTGGTCTGACGTTAATTCACAAGTGGGCGACGGGTGGCTGGGGGAAAGAAGTTTGTGCATTTTCACTGTCTCCTGTGTTTTGCTGTGGAATATTGTAATCTGGCTTCTGCTGGAGGATTTGGGATCTTTCCATCAGTTTTGGTGGGAATGGCCAGAGGAGATGCTCCAGTGCTTCACAACATGGAAATACCGACACAACTATTTTTTTTTTTTAAATTTCCAGTTTAAAACCTGTTGGTTTTAAACCAACTTCTGGAAACAAAAGTCCGAACTCTTAACTAATGGCTCATTAAAACCATTGTTTGGCACATTGGTGCCAGCGACCCTCCGGCTGGAGACGATGCTGCAGCAGAGCCTCGTGGGTTCCGCTGTGCGCTGGGTGTCTGCAGCCGGCAGGAGCTGGCTGTCAGCTCCTGGCTGGTTTTCCTCATTGTTTGCTAAAGTCTCTCTGACCATTTTAAAGTAGAAATAAGTTGGGTTCATCAGTCAAATTAATTTTTCTTAGGTGCACTTCGTTGCTTGGCTTTAAAAGGAAGGAAAAGAATTATACTGAACGTTGCAATTAATCTGAGTTGTTTTCTGTAGCTGTCTTTGAATCCTGCTGGAAACATAAATGAGCAGTAGGTAAGAGGTTGCGGTGCTGTAGTTCCAATTAGAGTGCCTTCTGTTCAAGTTCATAGGCTGCAGGTAATTTATACAAAGTGCTTGCAGTGCTTTGGATGCTTTAGCTTGATGGGGAAGAAAAGGAGGTCAGCGTTCACCTGAAATACGCCTGTTATTAGCTGCACTTCTCAGTGTTTCTGCAAGGCATAATTTAAAAACAATTTTTCTGAATTGCACCATCTGGAGGAAGAAAAAAAATCAATAATGTATTTCCATGAGGTTCAGTAGCTCTACCCACCCCGATAGCGTCAGTGGATGCAGCTTCTATTGCTTTGCCATTTTCAGATTATGGATCCAGATAACGCACTCTCTGGCACGGGCAGAAGAGCTGCAATCTTTATCTCAGGACGGATGCGCAGGGAGCGGGCGATGTCCTCGGCTGGGAGGGGGTGAGGTATGCTCTCTTCCTGCAGCTGCGTTGCTAGTGCTCAGACTCCTGGTGCTCGCAGGCGAGTTTCCCAGCCCGGGTGGCAGTTCATTAGTCAGTGAAGTGAGTACCTGGAGCTGGGTGTGACCTAAAAACTCTCGTACTCCCATGCACGGGGGAGAAACGCTTCTTGCAAGTGCAGCGGCTGGCCGCCTCCTTTCTGTCCCAACATTAAACCTGGAGTTTGAGCCAGACTTAGAGCCATCCCTTGCGGAGAGATTACAGGTGTTGATGGCTTGCTGCTGTATGTCTCCCTGTATTCACAAGACAGTACCTATGGCCCCATCCCTGCAAGCTTCATCTGACGCCTCCCACGTGGTTGAAGGAAAAGAATTTGGTGATTTACTTCTGTTTTTATGATGATTGTACCAGATTCACATAGCAACAAAACCGTAGGCATGCATCACCACTGAAACTGGAACAACCCCCCCATCCATTCAGCTCATACTTGCAGCAACAGCT
>NW_009235761.1:0-10405 GCF_000690835.1 Fulmarus glacialis
GAGGCTCCAGGTATGCCCCTTCTCCCCAGCTGCAGTGTAGAGTACGTTTTTAACATCTTATCCTGTCCAGCTAGCTCAGTCGGTAGAGCATGGGACTCTTAATCCCAGGCTCATAGGTTTGAGCCCCACATTGGGTGCCAAAAAGGACTGTTGTGGTTTAACCCCAGCCGGCAACTAAGCCCCACACAGCTGCTCGCTCACTCACCCCCAGTGGGATGGGAGAGAGAATCAGAAGCGGGAAAGTGAGAAAACTCCCCTGCAGCGGGATGGGGGGAAAGAATCGGAAAAAAAGTAAAATTCATGGATTGAGATAAAGACAGTTTAATAGAACAGAAAAGGAAGGTAAAATGATAATAATAATAATAACAATAATGATAGAATATACAAAATGAATGATGCACGATGCAATTGATCACCACCTGCTGACCAATGCCCAAACAGCGATCGCTACTTCCTGGACCATGCCTCCTATTTATATACTGAGCATGACGTTATATGGTATGGAATACTCCGTTGGCCAGTTGGGCTAGCTGTCCTGGCTGTGCTCCTTCCCAGCTTCTTGTGCACCTGGCAGAGCACGGGAAGCTGGAGTGTCCTTGACTTAGCGTAAGCACTACTTAGCAACAACAAAAACATCAGTGTGTTATCAACATTCTTCTCATACTAAATCCCAAACACAGCATTATACCAGCTACTAGGAAGAAAATTAACTCTATCTCAGCCGAAACCAGGACATACGTGTCAAGGAAAAAGCATACTCCCAAGTTGGATGGCCACAACTCGCCCCAAGTTCACGGGTGGAGATTCTGCCCACTGTTCTGTGGTTTGACTAGATCCTACAGGGCCTCCTCCTTGCTAAACTCTAGCAAGTTTAAAGAAAGCATTTAGCAACATGCTACACAGTACATGAAGCAAGCCAGAGGTCATGGAGCATGAATAAAAAGGTCAGTTTAAGATAAGTAAGAACTTGTGATGGTGGGTCACAGAAACACACAAGACTGCAAATCTGCCCACCCGCACTCTTGCAACATAGAATATTTGGTGTCTGACATTTGATCTAGGAAATTCACTGTCCACATTTGATGTGCATGCATATACACAGTGACAAACGAACAGTCTGTTAGAAGCTGTGGTGGGTTGCCCTTGGCCAAAAGCCAGACACCCATCTATTTGCTCATGCACTCCCCTTTCTCAACAGGACAGGGAGAGAAAACAGGATGAAAAAGCTCATGGGTCAAGATAAAGACTGGGAGATTTCTGACCAGCTACCATCATGGGCAAAATAGACTCAACTCGAGGGAATTTAGTTTAATTTATTGCCAATTAAAAATAGAGAGTTGGGAAGTGAGAAACAAAAACGGAATGTTCCTCTCTGCCGCTCCCTCCTCCTCTTCCTCACACTTTCCTCCTGCTCCACCATGGGAGAGGAGAGGATGGGCTGCAGCTTTTGAGGATAAACCTGCTCCAGCATGGTTTCTCCATGGGCTGCTGGGGAACCTCCGCTCTGGTGCCTAGAGCACCAACTGCTCCTCCTTCACTGACCTTGGTGTTTGCACTGCTCTTCTGTTCTCTCTTTTTTCCCCCCTCCTCCAGCATTTTTGGTACCCTTTCTTAAATACATTTTCACAGAGGTGCCACCAGCTTGGCTGCTAGGCTCAGCTATGTCCTGCAGTGGGTTCATTATGGAGCTAGCAGGAACCGGCTGTGTTTTCTTCTCCGGCCTTTTTTCACAGAGCCCACCCCAGCAGCACCCCTGCTGCCAACACCTTGACATCTACCACAGCTGAAAAGCCTACCATGAAACCACTGCGAGACTGAAAGGGAAAATGGGGATGAAATTTCCACCACATTGCCCCCTAATGAGACCAGAGACGTCAGCTACAAAGTGATGGATACACGCAAACTATCAACAACATTAATTATCTGGAAAGCACACAGATGCCTTCCCTTACAATTTTCAGGGAAGAATCGCTCAGGCCTGAACTCCTCCAGATCAGGGAAGATCTCGGGGTCTCTGTGCAGGGCGTAAGTTATGACAAGAATATTTGTGCCTTTTGGTACTTGATATCCTCCTGAGGAGAAAAGGGAAAGGGAGGAGAAGGGTCAAAACAACAGCAAATAAGTGACTTTCACAACAGCACAGTAAAAAAATAAAACAACGCTGCCCTTTACTTGGGAAACCTTCTCAGTACTCTCTCCTGCAGACCTTCCAGCACCCATCCCAACCACCTCTAGCTATTTAAAGCTCCAGAATGGCCACAAGACACGTTCCTACCTCCACTTCTTCAACCTTGGTAAAGGAGGAATGGAAAACGTACCAAACACCTCATCCAGTTCTCTGTGAACCTTCTTCTGGGCTTCAGGACTATGTCCAAGTAAGTACAGGGCCCAGTTCACAGCAGCTGCTGTTTTATCATGGCCCTAGAGGTCCAGATTTACAAAGACATTCACTTCAACAACATTCCTGTGCACAAGTAGGCTTCATAAACACTTAGGTGTGCAGGTAGTATGGGAAGTGAGACTTATTAGTCCCATGACCACAAGAAAAACAAAAATCAAGAGTGAAGAACTCTATCCAACACGCTGATTATCAGGATGTAAGATGACCCAGGATTCTGTCAGGTGCCAGAAAACTGACCAAAAGGTTAAAATACTTCTGGTAGCCAACAAATATCCCTCTTCCCTCTCCTCTGCCACCTGAGAGAGTTCCACTGGTGCTCTAGTAATTAGCAGATCTTTCCTTTCCTTTTAAGCTGCAGAAGCAGATGCTTGTTGCTCTGCTCTTCTCTCCATTCGGAAATCCAGTGACTGAGCTCCATCACTTTGCAGAGGTCAGCAATCTTCTCTCCTCCACAAAGTGCCAGACGATGAACCACTCTTCGCTGTGTGGTTCCCACTTCTGCCATACAGAACCAAATCGGTGCATATACATCTTTTTATTTAGTCCATAACGTAAGATCTCGGTTGCCGTGAAATGCCACATTTTGCCATCGTTTCTCTGCATTTTGTCAACGTCTATATAGTACAAGAGGGAGCACTCACGACAGCAAAAGTGTATTTTGGACACACTGCTGAAGAAGACTTAAATGTGAATTTTGAAAGTTATGTCATCTTTGAGCTGAGATTTCTGAAGAAACTGCATCAAATTGACTTCCAACTGTATGAAATCAACCTGCAACTCCAAAGCAAAAGTATTCTGCTTTCTCAGGTAACTATACCATAATACCACCAGTGAGTAAACTTAGTGTAGCCAAATGAGAAAAATACTAAGCCAATAATTTAAAAATGCTTTCATTTACTCAAAAGAATGCAGTGCTTGATGGCCATTTACAAAAACCAGAAATGTGATTAACAGTACAGATATAAAATATACATTACAAATGCTTTACTTTGGATTACCAATCCTTGAACATTCATAAAAAGAAGTGAGGAGAACTGGTATTAGTTCCCAAGTAGAAGAAACTGATACTATTCTTAACTGCATAATTTGGGCAACTAATTAAGTTTTTCTCCTCCTCCCTTTCCCCTTCAACAGTTCTTCAACCACATCTACTTAAACTGCTGGCCCTGTGATGGAAGGAGGAATCCCTGACTGCAAATGCACACAGTACTAATAGCCAGGGACCTGATCAGGGCTGTGATCTCTGGGCAGAACGCAATCCCAGTCTCCTCTTTGATCTTCCCACTTGGGTCTACACAAAGAGCTATGAAATAATGCTTTCATCAGTTAAGTACATATTTTCATGTTAAAGCTTTGAAGGCTCAGGTATTTCAAAATATGATTAATTTGTACAATAATAGGCAATATTTTTTAAGAAATCTCAGGAAGTGGGAACAGCCTTACCGACTTGTCACCATGCAGGTTCAATTGCTCAGCATCTATAAACATGTTTGCCTGGCAGGGAAAACATTGCTTCCTGTAAACAAAGTTTATCCCAGCAGTTCCCATAGTTACTGACAATTAGAACAGCATAAGCAGAAGCAATGAATTAATTTCATCTCAAAAGAATTAAAGGAAGAAGAAAAAGTAAGACAGACAATATTTACAAGAGAGCAGCTGCAATAACCAGACAGACTGAAAATGGAGAAATGTTAAAACAGCAGTTAAAGAGGAGGTACCACAAAATCCTCTTTAAAAGTATAAATTTTATATATGAGTGATGTTCGGATAGACTAGAACATCTTTAACACTGAGGAAACACAGGACTTCATGGCCTAAACATAACTTATTTGCTTCTACAGGTAGAATAACAATTCCCTAAGGAAAGACAGAAAAAGGAGGAATGCCTGAGAAGAAAGTGCAGCAGCAGCATCTTGATTCTGCAAACAGAACAGACACCTCAACCATTTATTTCATTTCGCTCTAATTTTTAATCTAACCTCTGGTCAGACAACTTTAAAAGAAGGCAAAGCAGGCATCCTGAGGATTGCAAGGCTCAGCAGAAACCAGCATACTGCACATGTTCTTTGTTACACAAGACACTAGCTGGCAAATTTAGTGTTTCAGTCTTCCATTCAGTGCAGGGGGTTTCTGTTTCTTCCTAAACTGGGTTAAGAAGCAATCTGAAATCTCTTCCTTGAGGTTGGACGATTTCTCTGAAAGGATCTGTAGTATTGCTGTGAGCCTAGAAAAGATAAAGCATTGTTTGTTAATTGTGGTAGAATCTGAAAGACACTCCAAGATTATGTATGAGTTACTTCCATCAGTCTGCTCAGATCAATGTTTGCTAACCTGCCCTTATTCTTACATCACCTTTTATATAATTATGCCAATCATATAATTATTTAAACTCAAGGAACTTCCAAACAAATAAAGGTTACGTACAAGCACTCGAATACCTCAGGAACTAGCTAGTCAGCTTTATTGTAACAATGGAACTAAATAAGCCAGGTAGGGCTGCTCTCTTTTTTGGTGTTATAAGTGGAAGACATAATTGCAAATCAATATTCATTTTTTAATTTATTTAAGAGAGCTTTATACTTACGTTACAAATGCACATTTTCAATTTTATTTTTCCCTCCACATAAAAAGTTTACTAATTTGGGGAATTTATATGGGGGCTAAAATAAAATTTATGTCATGAAACAGTTCACAAACGTGTATTTGTGTTGCTACTCTAGCAGCTGCAAAACATCTAGCCTTTACACCACATACTCTTGCCATAATTGTAAATATGCTGAAATCTTTTAAAAAAAAAAAAAGTATATTAAGATGAGAGGGCATCCTTTTCCTTCCACATCACAACAATGAAAAGAAGCTTTGCAGGGTTCCTAACAGTCAGAGTTAGGGCCCTCTCAGACCAAGCGAGAAGAAACTTCAAAACCAGACTCAAAAGATCTTGCCAAGCACGCCTGTTCTTTTATGCCGAGATGGCTCTCCCTGAGCACTTTACTTCTCAACTGTACTATGGGTTCATAGGTTTTGTTGGCCTTTTGCCTTCCAAGTGATTCTTACTTTGCCTACCTATTAAAAATCCTTGACCTGTCCCTTTGTGGTTAGCAAAATCCATGGGAGTCAATGATCTTTTCTGAGGTGTATCTGTCTGTAAAAAGGAAAGACATACTATTAGCTAGTCTGGTATGCTTATCTACTGAAATGGTTTGATTACAGTTTTTACGATCTAGTCCAGCAGAGTGAGTCCTACCAAGCTACAAAGCCCGAAGCAGTACTAAAACGGCACACATCTAGTGCATAGACACCCTCAAACGAACTGTTTGATGCATTAGACTTGAAAAAAATCTCTTCCTCATACACTAGTCCTGCTTTTCAAGGTCCCACCACCCTCCCAAAGCCTTTTAACATCCTCCTCTCTACAGGTAGCAGGAATCTCTGTACACCAGAAATCACGAGACCCCCGGTAAAAGAGACCTTCTGTAGACCAAAAGTGGGCATGAACGGAAGCTTCTTCACTTTTCCATGTCTCTATACTTACATTGTAACATACCCTGAATGTATGAGTTGTGTTGGGCCTTGAAAATTGATCAATAATAATAGTTCTTTCTCTGAGTGGCCGTTGCTCTGTACTGCCAGGCACTGCACTTGACACTCTGCTATGAGCATATCGACCTCGATGCTGAGAGAATGAAAAAGAGCACTGAGAGAATGCAGCTATTGAATTGGCTAAAATAAGAATTCTTCCGCTGCCATACAAAAAACACAAGAGAAGAAGAAAAGAAAAATATGTTTTCACTAATCAAAAGCACTGATTCAAGGTAACTTAAGGGTACTGATGTTTTTCAAAGAGATTTGAGACTGTTCCCTAACATTAGTCTAGAATCCCCAAAGGCTTATATTAATTAAAATAATAATAATAATACTTTACATGTATGTCAATTCAAAATACTATTCAGAAGCAAAATAATATCAAAATGTTAATTTACTTTCACTGTGGTGATTTATTACTTTCCTATCCTTCAAAAATAGGCCAGTATCAATAAGATTTCTCTTTTTTTTTAGTCAGTACCTTTTCTACTTCAGTCAGCGTAATTTTCTACTTCTTATAACCTAACATTAGTGAATAAAACACTGAAAAGAGCTATTTAAATCCAAATGCACATAAGTGTAAGATTATTATTCTCTTTTTTTTTTTTTTAAAACAGATTTTTCTGTTTTCAGAGGAAAGTCTTACCACTGTGATCTGTTTGTGAGGTTTTAAAATGGCTTCTCTTGCATTCTAATGGTACCCCAAGGTAACGCACATTAGCATGTTAAGACCATGTATTAAATACGAACCAACACAAACCGTAAAATTGCTCATTTCAACCAGTGACACAGAGCAATTTATTTCCAAATAGCTTGAAGTTCTTCACCAGTACAAAAATGAACACAACTTACAGAGCTCTGTTGCAATCGAGGTACTGAAAGATATTGTTCAACAGCTTCTGAGTTTATTGGTGGTAACTTGTTCCGGGTTGTAGGTGCATGAGCAGAAGATAAACGATCCGAGCTGGCACCCCTACAGAATTTTAAGGGTTCCTCTTTTAGGAAAAATCATATTAAAGACTTCTTCACTGAAGTAATATGAAATTATTGAGCGATACACTTATTTATAGAGCTCAGCTACAGAAAGTAACAGCACCTAATATAGCAACAAAAAAATAAAACAAATGCCTCTCCTCAAAAAGCACGGTTCTGCTTGCTTTCTTTTTTTCTCTGAATTCTAGAATCAGTAATAAATCTCGAGTTAGTTCTCAAGGATTTTGCAAAATCCTTCATTGGTGAAATTTCAGTAAAGTTCTGAGGAAAGCAAAAAATAAAATGAAAAAACTCACAATTTAGTCCCCCTAAGGATTTCATCATTGTACATATTAGGAGCTTTTGAGAAGAGTTGGTCAGAAGTGAGAGAAGGTAACCTACGATGGCTTGGTAGCTTCCTAGAAGATGCCAGCAGTACCCGAGATGATGAGAGAACACTGTTATCAGCAATTCTCCCCAACCTAGCGTGCACTGAATTTGGAGCACTGGAGCCAATGCTACGCTGTTTGTCTTCTTCCTCATTCCTAGAGAAAATACGAAGGAGAATGAGATAGGGAATGAGGATGAAGGAAAAAAAAAAAAAGTAAAAGGATTTCTTAACAGAGTATCATCGCAACCTCTACAAATCATTGTCACATCAGCGATGCAGACAAAGGAGACGACTGCCTTCTTATTGCCTTCTTATAATTGTGAAACATCTTTTACATAATATGAATTATGCCGCATTTTGAAACTGTCAATACCAATACTTACAGTATTTTTTCTACTGTGGCAACATGCCTCTGTTGGAGAGGTTTTGCTTGAATTGTCATCACACCATTCAAATCACTACAGAAGTTGCTGCAGAAACGGTGAACCTAGTAAAAGTAACAAATACACATTAACCTTTTTTTGAAAGAAGACCTCAAAAAGCCTGTAGTTAGGAGATATTTTACTTGTTTCTTAGTTTCTGTTAAGATGGTTCAGTAGCATTCTCAGTAGTAGATAGGGCAAATATGTTGTTTTGCTTATTTTAAACAGATTCTTACAAACAGAACTTGGTTAGTTACTGAACTGCAACTCAATTTGCAATGTAAGTTTCAGCTGAAGCCGGAGTTTGATTCTCCGAAGTTTCCGTTTTCCCTCAGCACAGTCCAGCCCAAGGGCACAGATCCTGAGCATTATTTATCTAAGCATTTTACTACTTCTGGCTGCTGGGACCACTACAGAACCAAGTGTGCCAGCAGGGAGCACCGAGATTCCTGTGCTATCGCTTCCGTGTTTCTTATCTCGCTATCTAGCAAGCATGGAAAAAGAGCAGACAAAATAGAATGAAGTTGCCTGAGGAAGACAGGAAAAAACAGAAGCAGTGGCTGGAAAAGAAAAAATGTGCACAACAGAAGCCAGGGGGCAGAGGGAAGAGGCAAGCGGGACAAAAAAGGGCATTTTATCAATACAAACACAAGCTTCCACAAAGACAGGTAAGGCCTAGTGCCAGCGCGCTGGTGAACATACAGCAGAGTCCCCTTTTCCAAGAGGCAAAGGAAATGAAAAGGAATGAGTCTGAAACTCACAGGGTTGCGAGTAAAGCACTTTAAGTTGCACTTTCACATCCCTGCAGTCCAGGGAAGAGCCTCATTTGTTTTCTTAATTCTACCAAGAAGAAATGACTGGACCACAATAAAAGCAGTATTATTTTCTAAGGACAGTCTAAGGAATACAGTCTATCAAGTGGTTTTTTGTAAACCAACTTCAGCCATATCTTAGTGGTAAACAGTGTCTTTAAGAACCACCAAAGAAGAACAAGATAGTAAACAAGAAATGCACATTTAATGAACCTTCATTTTAAATGAGATGACTTATTTTAAGTATACCTACTTGGTTTTTTTTTAAAAAAAAAAAAAGAAAAGAAAAAAGGAAAAAAAAAAGGGAAAAGAAAAAAAAAGAGCCTTTTCTAGCTTCAACCAGGAGTCCGTCCAAAGTTAGCAGAAAAAAGAACACCGTTTGATGGAAAGTTATTTTTACCTGTGAGGAAACGAAATGAGACCCGAAAGATACACTTCGTGCTTCAGAGCCTCTGGAAAGAGGAACGCTCCCAGCATCTGCTGTAATACGAACAACTGGCAAATGTGGCAGTTTTGCTCTAACAGCTTTCAGTTTTTCCACCTGTTTGTCACCCTCTGCACAACAGCAAAAAAAAGTACAGGAAATAACTTGCTTTTTGTACATTTACCAGCCATCATTTGTTGAGATTCAAACAATATTACATTGCACAGTAAATAAAGACTTTCATACAGTTTTAAGCCTACCTGATATTTAAAAATCTACCATAAATGATGTTTTTCTGAAAGCATTTCCCATTTGCTTATGTTTTCTCTGACACTGACAAACAAGTTGGTCTATACAAGTAGAGTTGGAGGGGGTTGTTTGTTTAAGAAAATACTGCTAAGACTCTTGGAATGTTATTCAAAATTTCCCAAACATTTTTTTTAAAGCAGAAAAAAAAAAGATAGATGAACAGGAAAAAAAGTCTATTGATCCTATCCTTGTCTGACAGCAGCTACACACTGTTTCATTTTGGGTATATACCATCATCTTATTTCCATTATAAACCCAAATTCTTTTACATTCCTAGTCAAAATACTTTGGTAAGCTACCTATTTGTCATAAGTCAACACCCTTCACAAAGATAACACAAAACTGCTAAGTTATCCTCCCTAAACTATAATTTTGAGCTAAACAATCCACCTGTGGTGTGAAAAGCCCTTTTATATTTCAGTAACACCTGAAATGTTAAGTTCTGATGCTGCAAGTATTCTGAGAAATTTTGCCGTTTCTCACTTTGTTGTAGACTTATATTTGAGGTTGAGTGTACCTTACATCTGAGGTAATTTCCAAAACCCACCCCCAGGTATTCTTCTGTTACTGTCCTTTTAAAATACATTAAAAGAAGAATTGAAATTTCCCTCAGCCTCCAAAGACAACACATGCACACTAAATAGAATTTCACTTCTAGTTAATTTTTCCAGTTTTTGCTTTTCCTCACTACAGTCTGTTAGAATACAAAAACATAAAATAAAACAAAATTGCATGTGTCACTATTTCTTCATCCTATATTAAACTCATGAACTCCTGCACCATCAGCAAGGCTGTCTATCTCGCTTTAACAATCTGACTACCTAAGGGTTCTTTTTATTAACAAAGCTCAAACAATAAGGACTTTGATTCCTAGGTTCCAGATTCAGATCACATCATCAGTGATCCCCTGCTAACAGCATTGATTTGCATCCCGAGCCAATGATTAATTTTTTTTTTTTTTTGAAACATGCTCTTCTGCAATGAAGCTCTTTCAGTCTTCAATTTTTTCCCTTTTTCCTTCATTCTTTCTTTTTTTACACCTCTCATACAAAACTTGCTGAAAAATAGTAGGAATGTTGGGGGGGCGGGGGG
>NW_009235761.1:10503-21175 GCF_000690835.1 Fulmarus glacialis
GGTGGGGGGGGGCGCGCTATCTTAGAATAACCAGATTTCCCAAGCTTTAAGAAAACAAAAACAAAAACAAACAAACAAAAAAATCACTTTCCTGAGTTAGATTCAATAAATACCACATCTAAAAATACCAAATACCTGTGATACTAGTTTCCCAATTTTTTTTAATCAGTTCCTCCAATATTCCAGTTACATTGCTCCAGATACAATCAAATATTTCAGAAGCCACGGCATCTTTGATACAGGCATTGGGAGAAACAGGGGGAATGCCACGCTTACTCCTCTTCTCAGCGAGACGCATTTTCTTTTGTTCCCAACTCTCATCATCACTAAAAAAGGAAGCAAATTCAAATTAATTCCCACGGGTTTTGACTTTTTTTTTCCCCTTCTAATACACTGAACAAATAGAAACATACACGTGGAAGAAAAGCAAGTCGGATGTACATCACAAAAAAATTCAAATTCAAACACACAGAGTACCTATGGGAACAAAACCTATCGAATACATATAATGATTTTCTTTTGCTTGCAGGTAAAAAAATTTAAAAATCCAGTCAGGGCGTTACAACAGAAAGATCTGCAGCTCTAGAAGGAACAGCTTTATACATGGCACTTAGCCATTTGAGACTAAATCCTATGCTTTTTACCATAACATAAGGGAACTATTGTCTGTTGCATTTGGCCAGAGGACTATCACACAGAACATTTCTTTTATATCACGTCCTGTGTACCTGCACACATCTGCAACACTTCACCACTGATCAAAGGCAAACAACTTTAAAGGATTTCTGCAGCCTGACAAGAACAGCAGAGCCCATAGCCTTATGCTCACCTCCTTCCTTTCCACTACTGCGTGGACAGTTACTCTTTGCTTCCCCGCCCCCCTCCCTTCCTACCTAGGGAAGCAGAGTGTAGCAACATTTCCTAACTTGATCTTCTAATACACTTCCTAGGAAGAAAGTTTTAACCTTTTGTTTGTTTGTTTGTTTGGTTTGTTTTAACCCCATGATATTTCCTTCTAAGGAAGTGCGATTTTTTTGAGATTTCAAGGATGATCCCAAATTCATACTGGTTTCTACTATCTCCCTTTCTCTTCTCAGCCACTTCTTTCACCTCTTCCTCAAACTGGACCGCAAACTTCTTAACCATAACTGAGACTTGGCTGAATGGTCCAATTCGCAAAATGACCAAGCTTTTTTCCTACCAGGCTTTGTAACTCCTAATGTTTTAGTTATGGAAAATAAGGTATTTCAGAATCGAATCCTGAGAAGGAAACAAGAAACAACATATCAAGGAGGCACAAAGGAGAGCACCTTCAGTTAAGTCCCTCTCCCAAATTAAGTTTGCTTACTTAGCAATACTTCACTCCTAAAAGGATTCTTAATCCTAAATCCTTTCCAAAATGGTAGACACCCAGGCCCCCTCTTTCTAAACAGGACTGAAAGGGTCTACCTGGATCTCAGTCTGGTTTCTCAGTTTTTCAGAACAACCATGTCGTTTTCCTGTAAATGCATCAAGCTTTAGCACAAAAAGTTATGCTTTGTGCCCTACTAGTCCTATAAAATCTTCCCTCTTGTAGAGGCCTTTTAGAAAACAGCATGTTACGGTCTTTATTCTACCCAGTAGCCTAGTTGCTGGACCATTCAACTGGGCCATGGGAAACCTGGGTTGCATTGTCGAGAAGACAGTTGCATTACTCCTGTCACTCACCAGAGTGCTCCAAATGCAGGTTGTATCCTGCACCTCTCCTCAACAAAGCTGTTACACATTGCACAAAAAGAATTTAAGATTCATTAGGGCAGACAAGGAGAGCACGTACAGCGTAATGACCCTAAACAACCTGGTGGTCAAGGCACTCACCTGGGAAGCAGGGATCCCTTCATTCTACTCCCTGTCTCAAAATTAAATATTCATTCTATTGAATCTCCATGCACAAAACACCTGAAAACAGCTAGTGGTTGAGACACATTCCTCTGACATGGGAGATGTGAGTTTTGAACCACTAGAAAGACAACATACCTAATCTTCCACGTGCCCAGTAAGTGCTCTGACCACTGTGCTACTGAATACAGGAACAGAAGGAACTGTATTTTATAGAAGAGAAACACAGTTACGAACCCTGACTGTGCTCACTGATAATTTTTCATTATTTTCTTAAAAAATACATATATCTGTTATTTACAGCTCCTTGTTGTCAAAGGCAAGATATTCTTCTATTTTTCCATCCACATCATAGATTTCTTCTTCCAGGAATGAATACACAGATGAGTCAGAGGCAGAAATCCTAGTGGAACTTGAATCTAGTGATTTATGTATTGGAGATGCTGTTGGGATCAGTTTAGAGCCTGAAATGCAGAGCCTGAAAAAGTATCAAATATTCAAATATTAAATATTCAAAGAAAGAAGAAAGTGCATATTTAATTATACTGAAATGTTTCAGTAATACATAAGTAATATTTGTAGATATTTCTGAAGAGGGAAGACCAAAAAGTAAACTTAAAAAAATTAACTTACTCTTTTATATTACTAGTACATTCATGGAGGCCAGGTAAGCACTTAGTATCCACAGAGGTATCACTTCTGCTCTGAAAATGCTGAAAGCCTTCATCCTTCGGCAATAGGACCTGCTTTCCTAGAACCCTGAATAAAAAGGAGAGGATGAGTGATATCTTAGGTGGAAATCCACTGCATATGCAAATATCAAGAATACAAATATCTGCAAACAGTAGGCAATGCAAAAGCACACCTTACATTTGCTTTGAAAAAGCAATTTATGGAGGGGCCAGGGCCTTGTGTAATACATTTAACATTGCCTAGTATTTAAGTCATTAAAATTAAGCTGATTTACACAAGATGAGATTCTAGCTTATAATTTTTAAGAGCAAATAGTCAAACTTGTTAGATTGTTCTAAAGTAAACACACTTCCTTTCTTATCAAAACTCCCTAGGAAATGTTCAAAAATGGATGCAGAGTACAAATAACATCTGCTGTGACTTCAGTTATCCAACTCCGGTATCCATCAACATGAGCAGGAGTCCTAGTCCAAAATGTTCACAAGGATAGTCAAGACTAGAATTAATGTCCAGAAAATGCACAAAATCCAACATGCATAATGCAGAGAGGCAGAGAGAAAAGATAAAAGCAACTCTATTTAAATGTACACAAAATTACTCTAGAAAATAATTTCTGAACACAGTACAGGTAAATAATAATCACTGCTTACTGAACTGTTTCACTAGAATTCACAAGGGATCTCAAAAGAACTTGCCAGTCGCAGCTGTCGGGCAAGCAGCAATGTTCAGACTCACCTGAACACGTTTTCTTGAGACTACCTTTCACAGAATAGCACTTCATATGACATGAAGCTCTAAGCAATAGGCTTTTTTACTTTTTATTTTGTAAGCCAAGAAGAAAAAGCTTTCTCTTGAAATAGATCTGACCTTTCTCTTTAACCTGGCAGGCAGCCAAATACTACGCAGCTGCTCGCTCACTCCCCCCTACCCTGCGGTGGGACGGGGAGAGAATCGGAAGGGTGAGAGTGAGAAAAACTCGTGGGTTGAGATAAAGACAGTTTAATAGAACAGAAAAGGGAAAATAATAATGATAATGATAGAATATACAAAATGAGTGATGCACAATGCAATTGCTCACCACCCGCGCTGACCGATAACCAAGTAACAATCGCTACTTCCTGGATCACGCCTACCATTCATATACTGAGCATGATGTCACATGGTATGGAATACCCCGTTGGCCAGCTAGGCTGGCTGTCCTGGCTGTGCTCCCGCCCAGTCTAGCAGAGGATAGTTGTCCTTGACAAGGTTCTTAGCAACAACTAAAAACATCAGTGTGTTATCAACATTCTTCTCGTACTAAATCCAAAACACAGCACTAGGAAGAAATTTAACCCTATCCCAGCCGAAACCAGGACACTCTTACTGATGACAGTTCTCAAGTATATTTATTCTCACATGCTACGCTAAGTATTCATATATCGACATAGCTATTTTTCAAATTGAAAAAAAGGACAACCAGCGAGCTCTTTGAAGCATAACTTTCAGAAATAAATCTGGCATCCCAGAAGTTATTCTTTTGAGTAACTAGTCAACACAAACTGAGTTTTAAGGTTTAAGATAATAATGAAAATTTTTGTTTTTTTTCTTTTTAAACACAGGATGTACCACATCCCTTAGTACCAAATGACACAGAGCTCCCAGATTTCTTCAGTTCGCTTTCAACCTCTTGGACTTGGTTGGTATTGCCAGCACTAGATTTGAATCAGAAAATGGTAACTACAGGGACTCACTTACTTAGAAAAATTCCACCTAGTAAAAATACTCTGAAAATATAGTGAAATGACTTAATATTTTGAGTTAATTACACAGCACTAAAACCTGTCTCCATTTTATGCATGTTCTATTAATTTTTACAGTATCTAAAAAAGGCAAAGCATGCCTTAATGCTAGCAAAAATTGCCTCAGTTTTAATTAACAATTCTCTCTTGTTCCTGACAAAGTGTGACAAGCTTTTTTAGTTGATTGTAGTTTATATTTACCAGTAACAAGCCTCTGCAAATTATCTAAGAGCATTGAAAGCATACCACAATTATTGACAGCGTTCTTTTTAACGGTGTTAACAAACTATTGACTAGAAGACAGATATATGCAGGTCTATGTTTAGAATAGCTTAGAGCCACAACATCTCACTAAGAATGACATGCCATCATTTATGAAGGCAGGACAGTACAATGCAGTGCAACTCTGACTTCCGTCCCTTGTGTTGTAAGAAGCGGTCATCAGGCTGCCTAGACATTTTGCATATCTATGCAAAACAATTCTCATTAATCATGTATGCAACCTCATACCTGTTCCAACTAGTTATTGTCAGGTTAATATCACACATTGTTTTACATTGATTTACATAGCCTAGGAAGACGTTATGGCTGTGCAGTATATGTGAAGCATGTGGTCGCCTTCATTTTTCATTTCTTTATAGAAGACTCAGTAACAGAATTAACACTGAATTTCTTGGAATTTCACAGTATGTCTTCACTTACAGTAAAAAAAAAAAAAAATTTCTTTACAAGATGTGTTCTTTATTTAGAAAAAGTAATTATGAAAATGGTGCATTATTATTTTCTCATTACATCCTGCTAAAATATCTTTGTCTGCAATCATTGTATTAAGCAAAATAAAGAGCATTAGCTGCTAGTGCATCACCACCCAAACTTACTGCGTAACTATGGCACAGCTCAGTCCCAGAGATCCAGATTTGAATGCAAAGGTGTTACTGGTGCCATACATCAGGAGCAATTCATACGAGGGTACCCCAAAAATTCAAATTAGAGTGATAGCTGGTTAAAACTAGTACCAGCAAGAAATTTCCTTACCTTAGATGAGGAAATCGTTCAACCCAGTCTGTACATTCTGCCTGCAGGCTCTGAGTTTGGGAGGTCACTTTTCCTTCGAACAGCATTTCATCAATCTCCCAAAATAACTGATGCACTCTCTGTGTGTTGGCTTTATCAAATTCCTACATATTATAAAATTAATAGTTTTTAGCAAATGTGCATACATATTCATATTAAAACCCCCACAATATTTAAAGAACAGGACAACCTGGACCAATTTGGCTGAGCATCTTAGAATGGATTTTCAGACTGCCTACTTTGGAGACACAATTTATATGCTGCAGTGCAAAAAAAAACCCCAGGTAGCTGGCCTGAGCAAGGTAATTTAGCAAAAAGGAACTAGCTGTCTAGGATTAGCCGACAGAAAACACCAGTTGTAAGATGTCTGGACTCCTGGCTCCCTCCCTGCTCCAACATGGAGTGCAGCATGCACATTGCACCTCTGTGACCCATGGCACCAAAGCAGGGGCTCTTTTGAGCAGCGCTTTTCCTTTCTAAGTAAAACGACTAAGAGGGCCAAGAGGGGACACCTTCCATCTGTATGACATAGTCTGGTCCTTAGGAAACAACCCTCAGTGTGAGAAATGGCCTTCCACACATCTTCACTGAAGCGACAACTCAGTACAACCAGAAATGGGCGAGTGCAGGGGCATAAGAAGGTAGCAGGGAAGAACCTGACTTTATCCAGGGATGTGGAAACGAGCACTTAGCTGAAGGTTCCTCAGCTGGCACGCTGTTCATAATGATATTTGGCCATTTATATTAGACACTCTGAAACACAGAAAAAAGTGATAATACTCGGTGCCCAAGTCACATCTGTTCACTTCCAGCTGAGTGCCCCAACCACTTCAGGCTACAGAAGGGATCACACCAAAAAGGAGTGGGAAAATAACTCTCACCCAGGTTATTGTATGATCCAGGGTCAGGCTTTCTCCTGGAGGGCTGGAAGTGACAGATGTCAGTACCCTAAAAGTTAGGATATTGTACAAAAGGTACAGCAGAACTACCACTACCAGCCATGGATGGCTTTTTACAATGAAAGTGGCAGTGACCACAATGCTTTTGGATTTATTCAACGCTGCCAGCCTGCACCAGGCACGCCTCAGAGGTCAGCCTCCCTAACAGGCTTAACCTCTCTCTGCATCATGTACGAAACAGAACTGAGCTTAGGTAAGAGGTAAATATTTACTCAGACTGGGACATTTACATGCATGCTCGTGAAATGTACTTTAGGACTCAAAACATTGAGAGTAGTTCAATTTAGACACTGCCTGCATTATGCAGTATTTGAAAACACATTTTATCACTCCCTTGGACTCAGAAACCTAAGCCTACCTTCATTGGTAAAACAGGTTTGTTTTCCCCAAATTTCATCATTTTATATTTTTTTTCCATTTTCCTTTGTTACACATCAGCTGCACTGATATCAACTTGCAAACAGAACTTTTTTTTAAAAATTCAATTAATATACTTAATCATTAGGCTATAATGAATAAAAGTGGTTAACTTCTCCTACAGGACGTGCTGCATGTCCATTTTCTGTAAAAATTAATCTATCCTACAATATTTAGATAAAGTGTACTGTAAAGTTTCTGCGACGTACATCATCCCTCCAGGAGTAAACTGAACTTCTTTCAGTAGACAAACCAGTAGTATAGCTCTTTATTCCAGACCAAGAATTATTCAACTCTGTGGGTGTTGTACGACCACTAGTTGAAAGTGATGAAAGCGTTTCACTGTGAAAAGACGACAAATTAAAATGAAGAACACAATGTTTTTCTGTTTAAACATTTTAAAAATAACACAGCTGGTCACATAAATGGACAGTGATTACATATTCCTGTTGGATGCAAGGTTTTCAGGACATGCTGTTAAGAGTCGATGTGAAGAGTTGCAAATGTACGTTTTTAAGTAGAGTGCAATGAGTACCTACTCCTATTTGTACCATTTACTGCCTTAAAGGCAATTCCTTCTACAATGTTTTGCTTTTATATATATGTATATCACTGCAACTGTAAGGGGACTCTAGAATATATCCACACGTATATACCCACACACATACCAAGCATTTCCACCTCTAACAATTATTTTGGTTTCCCCAGTTCAGCTAAAGGGCACATCAAAACTATACATTAAAGATAACATAAGCCTTCTTTAACTTTATTAGAAGCTATCACAAGAAAATCATGCAAAACAGAGCATAACATCTCTACAAACATTTCAAATAGCACTGAGTTACATATCCATACACAATGTCTTTTATGCTGTTAGACCTGGTGCACTTTAAACCTTGAGCTCTGGGATTCCAGCTCTCTGAAAGCTCTAGCTGGTCCCTGCCAGCTACCATCCACCCTGGGATGCAGTGAAAGCAAGGGCAGTCAGATGTGCAGGCCAGGCAAATCCTAACCAGTGCCAACTGGAATGAAACTTCTTGAAAGTTAACTGACGTGCAACGCTGGTGAGCATTACTTGCATTTAACCATGAAGTCTGACTTCCCTCCCAGGCTTAATCAGTGCCCTTCACTATGCTCTAAAAATATGCAAATCCATATACAAACCAGGAGTAAAGGTCAAACCCTCTAAACAGTGGGTTAGGTCAATTTATATCCTGCATTATATCCTGTAACAGTTTTCATCTGTGAGAATGACTAGAAGCATGACTAGTGAAAATTAATACCAATCTTGAAATATCTACTTAAGCCAAGAGTCCGTTACTGAAGTACTATTTCAGAAATGAATGCATACCAAGTATAACTGTCGATGGCTTCCTGCACATTGCTCTCGAATACTGCTGGAAGAGATTCTCCACTTTTTCCAGAAAGACATTGATTTGCGGAACCTCTGGACAGTCCCTTCCTATAAACACAGAAACACATCATTCCGTAATATTAAATATGGTTAACTGACACCTCCACTGGAGGGAAAAAAAAAAAAAAAGATTACAACAACTCTGTTGAATTTTTTTTCAATCCTATCCATCAACGCAAACATTTGCTTGAAACAAACTACCTTGTTTTAAAATAGTTTTTATTTACCTTATTTACAACAGTATTTTTCAGAAAAATGTACATTTAATTTGAGATTTATTTTACTCCACAGGCACCCTCCTTCAATTTTGCACTTTAAAACTTGCACAAAGTGCACAAAACGCAGCAGCACCTCACTATTGCAGGAATAGAGCAAAGGCACAAACCAGTAATTGTCCATACAGTAGTTATTTAGCTATGTGTTTCTGTTCAATCATTAACATAGAGTCCATTTTCTCAGATGTCTCCCTGCATAAAAAGAAGTTACAGATATGGTGCCAAGCAAACAGTGGTCTTTACTAAAACTATGAACTCTCAACTTGCCTGTTTTAAGTGATCCGAGATGTTAGTGTATCAGGAAACATGGGCATATTCTCAATATATTTACAGGCCACAAAGCATCAGTTCTTCCAGTACCAAGGACTCCTTAATGCTACCTTAAAAACCAAGCCACGAACTTTCTAGTATTATGCCTTTCCAGCATAAGAAATGCTAGAACTTGTCTTTTTTGGTTCTCCAAATACCTGAACACATGCTCAAACTTTAAAACCATCTCTTACAAACCACAGATACAGTAAAACAGAGGAATGCCTGCACTTTTATTGCTAGCCTTAAAAGAATACCTTTTAATGAAGGAAAAGGCTTTTTTTTTTTTTTTAAACAGAAAGTGTTTATAATCATACATTTCTATAAACCCCCTAAGTTCTATCATTAATATGTAAACCAACCTCTTCAGAATATATATGGATGTGTCAAAGTGTTCCTCAGAAACACTTTTACAGCAAGAGATTACTTTACCTGTGGAAGTTTCTATTTTCATCCCATAAAATCCTTTTACAGCAAGAGATTACTTCATCTGTGGAAGTTTCTATTTTCATCCCATAAAATCCTCAGGTCATAACTGTGAATAGCAGCACGATTGCATCAAAGTACATTTGTGAATGAGTAACTGTAAGGAAACAGCTCACAGTTCAAGAATTCTCTTGATTTCTTTAGCCAAGAACTGTAGGTTGGCCCTGCAATAGTCAGGATTGCTCTGCCTTCTTCCTATCCTTTCTGATATTTATCTTGCCTTTACACAGATTACAAAGATACACACACACCACACATCCTACTCCTATGCCTTGGCTAATAAGCCACCAAAAACCTACCACAAGTTTAAACATCAGGGAAGACCTTGAATTGTAAATCCTTGGAGGCTGGTACAACAGCAGTGGACAGTATCTCTACATGTTTGCTTTAAATTTCCTCCCTCTTCCCTAGTCATCTGCTTTTGGCCACTGTCAGAACCAAGAGGCCCTATGAAAACTGGTACAGTTCAGTCCCATGAAAACTTCATTTTGTCGTAACACCAAGATCTACCTCCCAGGCAAGAACAGTGAGCTCACAGCCCATCTTCTACATGGAAAGCTGGTTCCTTCTGTTCACGTACATCCCCCTCTGCCATTTCATTTGCCATGTTATTGCCCAGATAGTCTTATAAGACCTTTCTCGATATTTTTTCATAGCTGACCCTTGTCCTTAGTATTTTTCCATAGCTTAATATCACCACCAAGCCCTCTCACTTCACTGCTCACCCCTTTATCTGGTCAACCAGCTTGAACTGCCCGGGACAGGTCCCTATGAAACACCACTGGAGGAGGAAACCATTTACTGCTACCCTCTTGTTTCCTACTGTAGTTATTTGCCTGTGCAAGAACCCTTTCCTCTTGTATTCCAGGTGCTTCATTTACTCAACAGACTTTTAGCAACCTAAGCTAACTACACTGATTGAGTCTCCTATATCTATAAGGGCTTTCCGACTTCTCAAGGAACCTCAGGTGGAGGCTTTTTGTGGCTTTGAAGGAAACCTGAACCTACAAACATGAAAAAACAGAAATACCACCAATAAAATTTCACAAACTTTCTCTGTGAAACAAAGCATATGCATTACACTTATTGGCATAATACATGATGCAAGGTGGAGCAAAAAAGTGTTTCTGCCACATCGTTCCACTGCATGCAGTGGTATTACTCCTCCGGACTCCTTGGACCACATTAGAAGGTGTCCAGGTACCATTAGAAGGTGGGCCAGGAAACGACTGCAATAAAACAAAACGAAAGGAAAAACCCCTTCCAGCATATCCATAGCACACTTCCCCAGCGCTGGCAAGCGAACACCAGGGACCGCAGCAGCTCGCTCCCGAACGCTCTCCAGCCCTAATGAAAGTCTCTGCAATCGCAGGCATTAAACGATGA
>NW_009235762.1:0-3368 GCF_000690835.1 Fulmarus glacialis
GCATCCCCCGCACCACGAGAGCTGCGGCGGCCAAGGCTGCGTCAGCGCTTTCTTGGTGTAAACCCTGTAGTTTGGGGGCTTTTTAAAAGCAGATGCAAAAATCCCCTCTGCCGCTGGAATTCATCACGCGGCTTCTCAGCCTTAGGGACAGATGTCTGCAACGCTGGAGAAGAGTAAACCGCTTTTAGCTGTTTATTCTGCAGAGGAGGAATAGGATAGAAGTTTGGTGGTTTAAGGCTTTTTTTTTTTTCCCCCTTATTTTTTTTTTCTCCCCTCTTTTGCCCTTCTAGCAGGTTTAAGCTGTATACTGCCAGCTGACTCTGTAGCTGCTGTTTACAGAGGGGCAAGGAATAACCATCCGGGCAGGATGGGCGATGGGGTGCTTGGGGGGCAGTCGGCTCCGGCCTCAGGGACTCCTCTGGGTGAAGGGTTCCTGGGCTGCAAATGTCTTTTGTTTTTTTGGAGAGGAAGGAGTATATCATGTAAAGCAGTTACTCCTGGAGAGTCGCAATAACCTTGCAATGCGAGGAGGGAAAGAAGGTCAGGAGGAGCAGGGATTATCTGCCTTACCCACTCCCGAAAGGATTTTAGCCCTGACTTTTAATAACAGCCAGGAAAGAGGCAGACTTCATGCTTACCCAGAGGAAAAGGCCCTAATAACATAAAGGATCAAGTAGAAAAAAACCCTTTTTATCTCATTTTGCCATGACCATGGAGACTGCTGTGCCAGGGACTGCAGCCCCTGCCCCGAGCCTGCCCTGGACCCTCTGCAGTGGGTGGGGGTCCCAGCTGGCATGGGGGATGCTTGTGCCACCGGTCTGGCTGTGATTTGCTGATGGTGATGGTGTGACTTCCCAGGACAAGGTCACTGGCACAGCTCTGTGCAACGTGAGGGGTTCGTGCATGGGATGGAGGGAGAGCCCTTGGGCCCCTCTCTGTGGCCACCCATGTTGTGCAGTCCTTGTATGGGCTTAGCAAGTGTGTCTCAAACCAAGCGAGGTCTCGTGGAGCTGAAGGCATTGGGGAAGAATGGATTGGGGTTGCATGGCTAGGGCTATCTGCAGCTCTTCGAAGGTCTCCCAAGCCTGCAGCACCAGCTGCCCTCACCGTGTCACGTGGAGGAGGCCTTCTTGTCTCTTCCTGATGCCACTTGAGATATGGCTGCAGATCCTTAGCCATGTCGTCCTCTTAGGTCAGGTCTTCTGGCCATTAAGTGTATCAGTCTTATTTGGTCTGGGCAACGCCAACAGCCACCTTGGTGCTTCCTTGGTCCATGCAGGCAGGAAGAGAGACAAGAGAAACGAGCCTTTCTGAGCGGGGGGCTGGCACCTTCTTGTGTTTTGGTCTAATCCCTAAATCAGTGCTGGAAGATGGTCTCAAAACCATCCTTGGCTTCTTCTCCAGAGGGTTTGCCGAGGGCTGGCAGGCGGCGTTTGGGGACGGTGGAGCGCTCACCCAGCCCCGCGGGACGAGGACAGGCACACGCTGGCAAGCTTTGACGGATGAAGACCGTTAATATTGAACATATAATTATACTGGCCAAGGCCGAGAGTCCTTCTGCAGCGATGCATATGGAGGGCATCAATATTAAGGCGAGTTACTAAATGTATCTCAAAGGTGAACTGAAAGGCATTTTGGAGGTCCAAGAAGTTTCGGGACTCTGCCGTGCCACAGCCAGCGCCAAGAAAGTTCTTGCTGGCAGCGCAGCGGAGAAGAGAGCTGCTTTCCCTGACCCTCCCGAGACGTCTCCGTGTCTGACAGTTAAACGAGGAGACAGGCACAGCCACCCCGTGCTGCCGAGCTCAGCCTTTCTGAAATCAGCAGGCAGCCCTTCATGAAATCACGGGATTTCTAATGCAAGTTATTCTCACCTAAGCCCTCGGTTCCCAGAGCTGGGGCTTTAAAAGGCACTTTGGGTGCCACGGGGTGAAGCTGGGGGACCTGGAAATTGTGCTGGGAGCTCCCAACTCCCTAGTGGGAACTTTTTTTCATGGAGGAAAAGGAATAATTTCTCTCTATCAAAAATGAATGAAAACTTGAAAAATCTCTACCAGGTTTATTTATTGCCTCATCTATTAAAATAGCCACGTATCTATTCAAGTGTGGGGGTTGTACATTATCTTACCTTTTCCATGAGTCACAGAATATATTTTTTTTTTCAGGCAAAATGATATTGCTGAGTTCCTCAGAAGGGGAAAATGTGCTGGAGGACACCGAGGGCACGACTTGTCATCGCAGCAGCCGGGCAGCCCAGCCTTCCTCCTGCCACCGCCGTCCCCTGGCCCTGCAAATGCCTTGGTGACGATGCCAGCCTGACAGCCCATTCCCATCCCTGCCGGTGAGCCGAACCGGGGGGGTTCCCCACCCTTAAACTAGGAGCCATCCGCTGCCAGTGAGTGCTGGTTGGGTTAAAGAAGGCAGAGATGCTCTGGGATCCCGGAGACACCAGCAGACCTACCTGCACCGTACCCCTCAAGGGACCGACGGGCTGTTTGTAGCAGATTGGGGCACTTGTGCCTGTGTTTCTGTGCTGCGGACGAAGGAGCTCCCCTCCATAAACAACCTCCTGTGCTTTCTGGCTTTGCATTCAGTGAAACTGCTCGTATGAACCATAAGCTCCGAGTTTCTGCTAAGGCAGTCCTATGCAGGAGCTGATCTATTCGCACTGGAAGGGACACATCAGATGCCCCAAAATATGTTAATTCAAACCCCAGAACAGAACCCCCGTCCATTTTTTTTCTCGCTTCATCTCACACTGAATTGCAAACCCATGGCAGGACAAGAAATGTGACCAGAGAAGGGCAACGAAGCTGGTGAAGGGCCTGGAGCACAAGCCTTATGAGGAGCGGCTGAGGGAACTGGGGTTTAGCCTGGAGAAGAGGAGGCTGAGGGGAGACCTCATCGCGCTCTACAACTCCCTGAAAGGAGGTTGTAGCGAGGTGGGGGTTGGGCTCTTCTCCCAAGTAACGAGCGATAGGACGAGAGGAAATGGCCTCAAGTTGCGCCAGGGGAGGTTTAGACTGGACATTAGGAAAAACTTCTTCACTGAAAGAGTGGTCAGGCCTTGGAGCAGGCTGCCCAGGGAAGTGGTGGAGTCACCATCCCTGGAAGTATTTAAAAGACGTGTAGATGAGGCGCTTAGGGACATGGTTTAGTGGGCATGGTGGTGTTGGGTTGACGGTTGGACTTGATGATCTTAGAGGTCTTTTCCAACCTAAATGGTTCTGTGATTCTATGATTCTGTGAAATTAAACCTGCTTTGCACCATTATATCCCCTTGCATGACTCTACCTAGCACACCTTTGCTGCAGTCTGGGGTTTCCCGCTGTCCCCAGGAGCCATCGCGCCAAACAGATGTCACAGGCTTG
>NW_009235762.1:3402-3719 GCF_000690835.1 Fulmarus glacialis
AGAAAACTGACAGCGGTGTTTAACAGGGTGGGGACAAGGAGGGGCAGCCCCAGGACTCCCGCCGTGGGACCCCCCAGGATGCTCTGCCTTCCCACGCCTCACCACGAACAGGCAGGGACACCTCCGTGAGGAAGACCAGCGGATTTACTGGTGAATAAACTTTATTTAAAAGTTACCCATAATACTGCAAATACTATTTGCTGGGCTCAGTATTACTCATGGTCTTTTCTACATGCAGTAAGTACCAGTTTTGTGAGGGCCCTGTGAAACCGCAGGGAGCCAGTACTTTTTTCCGTAACATGGGGCTGGTTTTAACT
>NW_009235763.1:0-27354 GCF_000690835.1 Fulmarus glacialis
CAACCCAAACCATTCTATGATTCTATGTCGGATGTGCTTTTAGCCCACTGTGATTTTAATGGATCATTTTTAATAGATGTTAGTGTGCTCAGACGCAAATGTACCCATGTTAAACATACATTTGCAGCATAATCTTCTTAGTGAGGGGCCAGGTAAAAATTAGTAGATTCATTTAAATGTGCTGTTTTGGTATCACTCAATAGTCATCAGAAAAAGATGAAGGAATCTCCAGGGAGGGTTCATTCCACTGATTTCAGGATGGAATTAAACAACTTTCTAATGTGTCTATTTCACTACAGGGAGCATGTAGCTGTATATGTCAGACATTCAGCATTTAGACAGCTGAAGTTAACTGAAAAGAATCCCACCCTAAACATTAAAGTGAGAAATCCCCTTTTTTATGTATCATTATAAATGCCCATTAAAAAAAAATATATCTAGCCTCTGCCTTTGTTAAGAGCTTGATTTACAACAGCCCTTAAGACATTATCTACTGATTATGATGACAGATTAATCAAGCAAAGTGTGTTCACAAAATTTATGGCACATCATATCACATCTCCAATGTTAGGAAAATGGAGAAAAGAATAGTATGCCGTAATCTTCTATTTGAACACAGTTTTCATTTGGGCTCTTCTGATGCTCTAATGTTCATAAAACCAAATAATAAAACAGGTTGTATTTACCATAATGATTATGTAGCAGCTTGCATAGTGGTTAAAATTAATGTTCTCCTTAACTGTATCAAAGATCAAGCTACTACATGTAAGCATTCAGATGCAGTGATGACAGGCACATATATGATCTCAAATGGACCTGTACTGGTTGGGTCATGCATACACTGATGTCTTGAACCATAACTAGAGCTTCTGGGACCTGCCGATACACGAGTAGAACTTGTTTCCATCAGTAGTAATTGAGAAGAGACACTCAGTCAGCTAATATCTCCACAGGGAACTACCACATCTTTCTTGAAAGCAAAACTATCTGAAGGCTCCCAGTCTCTGAAGATGAACTTTAACAGAACACAAAACATTAAACTGTGAAAAGATGTTAAATAATAAAAAAAGTTCAAAACAAATCTTACCCTAAACCCATTGTATTCTAACATGGCAAGTTCTCTTCTCCCATCTTGCTCTCTAACTATTCAGCATTTTCCTGATTTGAATAAACCCTACCCATTTCATTGGGAAAGGCTCCTTCTTTCTTAAACTTGCCTGTGTATTTGTTCCCAGCTCCTCTTTGTAGTCACCACTGTGCCCTAAACTTACAGGCTTGCCTGTCCCACCACGTGCTGCAGAACGTCTCCCCGCTGAAGCATCCCAGCTGACCTCCAGGGAAGCCTAACTTCGCTCTCCCTTGGGGAAGCACATTGCAGCAACCTCAGCAAAGCAGACGGGCTGCCCTCCTAGCAGAGCAAAGTGTTAACATGTGGAAAAAAGTTTGAGCAAGCAAGTTTTTGTAGTACCAACACTAGCATGCACAAGTTGTGAAACTCTGGCAGTGCCACACTGCACCTGAGATGCCATGGGACACTCTCAGCAGCCTCTCTTCTACGTGAGCAGAATTTGTACCTACGTTCCCACTGTTATGCTGTTCACGACACAATGCTCCTCCCTCGTTAAATACCAGCTTGCTCCTCATCTTCTCAGAAGGACAGGTTAGCACTGCACATGATGCAAAGATAGGAATTGGCTGCAGAATGACAGGCTATGTGCCTAGATCTAAACATCTGTACCTGTAATCCTCTGCCTTTCTCTGTTTCGTCTCCCAGGGGTGCTTTAGGCCTTATTTCTTGGTCCACGTTAGCTATTGTCTGTCTCTCCAAAGTGCTCCTCTCCATAAGTCAATGGGGTGAGGATAGCTACTGTGTTCTAGAGTGACCTTCCCCTTAAAGGACTGATCAGAAATTCAGTAAGTCAATAAAAACACAGTGATTTTGATTAAACTCTCATTGGATAACACATTTCTGCTTGTTTTCTAGAAAGAGAGCACCACATTACAAAAGCGTGGAATACGTGACTGCTCCAAGAGTGCTCCATCCTAGTCTTCAAGAATATTTGAATAGCTACAAAAACGGATATCCTTCTCAGTGATCTAAATCCAAGCGTAGTATCAATCACGGTTTTTCCACTGAACTACTCTGTGATCTTGTGCAATCAATTTCACTCTCTGGGCCCATTTCCAACCTTTTCTTTCTTTCTTCTTTTTGTCTGCTTATCTATACATCTGGCTTTTCATTTGTGTCTGAGCAATGCTTGGTACCTTTTGGCCCTGATGCTGGGTGGGGCTCCTACGAGCTACTGTAGTATTATCATCCTCATCATCCTCAGTCATGCATGCTGGGTTTTGACCGCGTGTCCCACAATATGTCTGAATATCAACGTGGACTCTGTGAAAAGCGTTAGACATGGCCCTGATATACATGAACATTTCTCCCCCTGAAATCTTTGGGAGTTATGTGTACATCTGAGGGCAGAGTTCGGGCCTTAAAGTTTAAATACAAGCATCTGGGCACAATTTTCTCCAGTGAACAGGATTCCAAGTTTCTGTAACATCTGCTGTGGGAACTATAAGTACTTTATATTAATGTTTTACACTGTGTTAGCTATAATCACCTTTTTAATCGGAAAAAATGCAGTCATCTCCACGTGGTGATTCCAGTGATGCGGACACCTGTCTGCTAGGAATTGGACTGAGACCATGAATGCATTTCACACAAGCAATTGAAGGGCTATCAGATGGTAATGGCCTTAGGTTATAATTTGCAAGTGGCCCATGCATGCTGGATTTTTTCCAGCAGAACATCATTTTCAGATAAGTTCTTTTTTCTCTGTAGAGATTCGGCTGGTTCTATCACTTCCTATTTTTGCAAACTGCTTGGCTAAGAGATAACAAATACATTCACACATAGGAAAGGAAAGAATCCTTTAGCAGTGCTGTTTGCACAGAAATCAGAACAATGCTGTAGCATCTATTATGATTCTTTTAATCTGTTTCCTACTTATATATGTAAATATATATCTATTAATGATGGTTTTCCAATAACATCAGTAGTCCTCTTAGCTGTTTGTGGTTTCCTGATGTTTGTTGTCAATCTCATTATGCACGTGGTCCTGATTAAGGAGAAGCACTTGACTACATTTTATACTTAAAGCTAATTTTTCTCATCTATCTAATTAAGAGAAAAGTGAAAAGAAGAATAGTCACACAGCCCACACTCAGGTGTATGTTGGCATTTATAGACTGCTATCGATACTTGAGTCAGTCAGATTAAAAGAAGCTGGAATAAATCTGCACTGTCACTTTTTAACTACAATTGTAAAATGTTATTATAATAAAAGATATGCTGTAGTTGAACTATAGATGGAGTTATAAAGAGCTAGGCATGTACTCGGATACATTTTAACTAAAATAAATCCTGCAAGAACGTTTCTATTCAAGGAGGAATATTTTACCTCTCCTGCTCCTATGCTTACTTTAGTTCCAAAACCACCCAAAAGGCATTATTTTCAGCTGCATTTTTTAACTAGTTCTTACTGCCTGGCCTGTGGAAAATGAATTGAAGAAAAAGTAAAATTTAGTGGTAAACTTTTCCCATAGTTTCCCATTTTAAATGTGACACACTGTTGATAACCAGCATACCATTCCCTATGAAAAGGAAGAATATGTTTAGGAAAACTGATGAGGATTCAGTCTATTTCAGTACCAAAGTGAATCAAGTCCTAGATCCCTGTCTGATTGATACAGTACCAGGCCGTACCCTGGTCTGGTGTCAGCATCAAGAGAAGGGGGTTCTGAACTTACAAAGACAGCTATATGGTTATATACATGTATTATACATATAAACAGAATCTGTAAGACGGAATGTGTACATAAATCCCAGCATCCTATTAAAAAGCCACGCAGGAGTCTTTTTACCACCAGAAAAGGAGAAACTACTGAGCAACTTTCATCTCTTCTGAATGAACCTGAATATGAATTTCCTGGAGATAAAATCACCCTCATTCAGAAGAATGGTGCACAAGGGTGTGCCACGTGTCTGCAAAACCCCAGGGAGATACTCCTCTCTTCCTCTACAGTTGTATCTCTCAGGTCGCATCACCTAAATGCAATTTTGCCTTCTTGGATGAACACTAATAAATTATTCGAGTTTTTTAATCATGCACCGTGTGTTTGCTAAGTTGTAAATCCAAGCGACAGAAGTACTTCTAATACTTGTCTCTGAGTCAGGGGTTAGTAGGCAAGATACCAATATTACTGAAAAGGGCTGGTTTGCTAAATCCAACTTAAAGTCAATATGGGAGTATAATTTTCCTCTGCTTGTGATTTTCTTCGCGCTGATTCCAGCTCCAAGCATTGAGATGCACTGATGAATGCATGTTTTTACTGGATAAGCAAGTAGGGAAGTCACAGTAAAAAAAATTCCACAGAACCTTTATTTTTACCATACTTAAGTTGTTGCTAAGGAGTAGGTTTTCTTCCATGCAAAATAAAATGAAATTGAATAGACTGAAATTCTCCAGCTTAAACTGCATGTTATTAACACCGGCTAAGAAAAGTCCTAATTTTCTGGCACCTTCAAGCAGTATGCCTTCAAAAGGAAAAATTAATAACTTGCTTCTTACCACAAGAATGGACCATAAGTGGTATTGCTAGTCAACAGCTTTAAGCTCTTCAGTTGTCTGAATGCGAATGGCCTATAAGAATCTTTCTGGATTCACCAACATTGTGGGAACCTTCCACTTACACTTGGCTTGGGAAGTGTGAATTCTTATTTTGCAAAGAGCCTGGGGATCTCGCCAAAGCTAATATTCTGGGGTCCATATGTGTTAAGTGATCGGCAATTCTGGAATATGGCAAATATGGCATCAGGGAGTCAAATGGGGGAAGCCTCTCGGAGACACTTCAGCCAAGGAAAGGAATTTGGTTTTCTTCAAGAGTAACTTTAAAGCAGAGAAATGGCCAAGAACAGATCATTTGAATTTTGGAAAAATTTAAGACAAGATAACTTTTGTCCAGGCTATGTGCATCACAAGCTGTCTTGGGGGTGCTTTTTACAGCAATTTTCTGTGTTGCTCTAAGTGACATGCACTTTCCTTAACACTGACTGTGTAAAATGAAATGTCACTGCACTCAGGATTGTGACTGCTGAGACCACAATAATATGCATTTTTTACTAAACCTTTTCTACACCCGTTGGAATGACTATATGCCAGCTAATGCAAGAATCCTGACAGTGATAAAGCACCAAATATTTACAGATGGTAGTTGCCCATTCATTACATATCAAGAATGCAAATAATTGTTGTGTATTTCTAATGTTTTAACAGAATCTGGCTAGCACTGCAAAAAAACTAAAAAAATCTTACCCTTTTTTCTTTCACATTTGTCCACCAAAGTTCTAGATATTATCTCATATAGAATTCTAGGGCTTGTAGTTGGAAACACATATTCCTAACCTCACTTTCTGAATTTATGCTCCCATTGATGTGAATGCATGCAGTGATGGGTAGGTTTTTAAGCATTATTAAACACATATTCTAAAATATCTTTGAGACATTAATGTAGTTGACTTTATAGAAGTGGCCAAAATTAGGAGAAATTAATCCAGCCTACAGCATACATATAACAGCTCTGATGAATATCCTCAAAATATGACTTAAATGATTCCACCTCATTTACATAGCAGTTAATTTAATCACACATATTAATATGCAGATTATTTTCAATGAAGCTTGATAACAATATCCACTATAGAGACCACTGCTTTCCTGGCTTCCAGAAAAGGTGAACTGTTCTTAGAAAAACAGTAACAAACATTAACGCTGTCTCTGGGATCATTCCATGAAATTATTTTGATCTCTTTCTGTTTAGTGTATGGATTTTAGTACATTGTTGTATCGCTCTGCTAAACCAAAATCCCAGGTAACGTCATAAATCTTCAGATAAGTAAAACTGGTATTAAACATTAAACACTACACATATAGAATATCTAAAAAAACCTGGTCAGAACATACTGGACCTTGACACTTCTTCAATATAGGTTTGATAGTTCAATGCTAGAAAAAAGCAATTACCATTGAAGTTTCAGTTTGCTTGATCTGTGGTGACTGTTTAGAGTGAAAAGTAAATATCCCAGTGGTTCTTCATGACTGCAGCTTTCTTAACAACTGATGTCCTTTATGTAATATACAATGGCATTGGCTTAGCAAGATTTGACACATATAATGCCATTAAAATGTATGGCTTCATCAAACAAAAATCACGTCTGTCTCCTTAGTGAACTCCCCCTCCAGAAGTGAAGAATACTTCTACTAAGGAAAGTAGTGGGTGGTTTTTAAGAGAGGTTGATGTAAACATGGTTACAAAAGGAAGGGCCAGCAAGCAGATGGTCTTCTGACTTCTCATTTTAGAGCTACTGTAGCAGGTGTTGAAAAAGCCTTCCATCCTCCTGATGTAAAAATGTGGGGAAAACAACCCTTTAGGAAAACCACAGGAAAGAGTAATGACTGTATATTCTGTCATCTATCAGTGGGAAACATTCAAAAGTGCAATTCCTTTCATGGAACTGATTAATATTTCAAACAAATGTGTACCACACAAAGGAGATGTGGCTATTCACAGTGGCTATAAATTACTGCAGATTACTCCGGAGAAAGGTCTGGGAAATGAACACCACTTTTCACAAGGGCCAGGATGTTGGCATGAAAATAGTTTGTATTTACATTCTAGCATTTTCATAACATCAGATCAAGCCATTTCAAAGCAAGTGTTCTTCTTCTGATTTTGTTGGATTGCAGCCTTTTGTGTTTTCCTTGGAGGCCTCCGGGCCACTCACCACAATACAAGTGCATGTACGAACACACATACACATACACACACACACAGAGTGATGTAAAAACAAAAGCACGTTGCATCCAGTTGTTAGAGAAGATGTAGAACTATCTGTCATGCAATAGCTATGAATATTCAAATAAAGAAAAAAATAAATTTCAGTTAATTCCTTTCTTCCTTCTGTTTTTATATTTACTTGGGAAAGGGGGAAGAATGCAAAGAGGTTGAGGAAAGACAGAATACGTTCAGAGCTATAATCCAAAGAGGAGTTCTCCCTTACTGATCTTTTTCAAGTCTAAAAACCAACTGAGATTCTAAATTTCTTCTCTCTTTCTTCTGCAAAACACTACTTTATGGTCATCATCCCCCTTTCTGAGATTTAACATACACTCATGAGGTCAGCTGGCTGGAGAGAAGACAGAGTTCCTTCACTTTATTGACTCCATAAATAGTCAAATAAGAATGATTGTGCTCAAGTTTCAGGGAACATCTAGTTCACAGCAGACAGGCTCAGTGGATTAACATTATAAATCACATCCTTTACTCTTCTTCATCACAGTATTTCTATGGTTAATCTTGTAATTTGAGTACTTCTCTCTACCAGAACTGAATATCTGAATAGGAAGGATGCTGTTCATCTAACAGTCTAGATGACCAATTTTATCAGTATTCATTTAAATCAACTACAAAAATATAAAATCATAGTGTTCTGTACTTATTCCAGTCACTGGGTTTCACTCACTTCTGTTCATCAGATTTTCAGAAATAATCTCAGATTTTGAAAGGGTCTGGTTTTGCATATCCAATTTGAAAAACTTATTTTTTGTATTTTGTGAACATGTTGATGTATTTGCCGCTTTTGTTAACTGCAGTTGAGTTACAGCTGACTGAGACTTCAACAACAAATAATTTTTTAAAAAATTAAATTAATTAGATTAAATGAATTTAAACTAAATGAATCTGAGGCATCAAAAATTAGTAGTCATGTCTAAAACCTTTTAGAAACAAGGACCATACTCCTCAGAACTAGTACTTATTTTACTTTGCTGTACAGAGAAGAATAGAACACACCAACTAAAAATAATGACTCGTTGGAATTGTCTTTTCTTAGTATGAATCATGAGTATTTTATATGAAAAGAGTGGAATTACATGAATGTAGATATATCTGGTGTAAATAAAGGGAAAAAAGTCCAAAATAAGTAACAAAATATATGTCCTTCTGCACTTAGAAACCTCAAGTACTAATAATCTGTGAGGGAGAAGAAGATAAGTTTCCATTAGATTTATCTCCTGGTTGTAATCATAGACTCATAGAATAATTTAGGTTGGAAAGAACCTCTGGAGACATCTAATCCAAAGAGAATCCCCTACTCAAAGTAGGGTCAACTTAGATCAGGCTGCTCAGGCCCTTGTCCAGTCAAGCTTTGAGTATTCCCAAGGTTGGAGGTCGGACAATCTGTTCATGGTGAAAAACTATTTCTTAATATGTAGTTGGAATTTCCTGTAGTTTTTCACCTCAAAACTTAATCACTGAGGATCTCTGAGAAGAGTCTGGCCCTGCCTTCTCTATACTATCCCATTAGGTAGCTGTAGGCAGCAGAAAGACCCTGGTTCCCCTTCACTGGACTTGCTCCAGTATGTCCATGTGTTTCTTGTTCTGGGGAGCCCAGAACTGGATGCAGTACTCCAGATCTGGTGACACAAATGCCAGACAGAAGGGAATAGTCACTAAGTTAAAAGATATTCTGTCTTTTCTTTCTCTGCAAGACTGCTCAGAGAAGAACAAAGAAATGATAAGAAACTGAATTCTAGGAAAGCATTGACTATTAAAGTCAGGTGAAGAATGAACATGATAGTAGGGTGAAAAATATTTGAAGGATATAAACAATGGAGGAGAAATACTAATTTAGGAATTTATGATGTGGGATATATTTGAAAAAGTTATTATTTAAGATGGTCATCCACAAGAACAGATTGTTGGAATTAAATGGCCTAGAAGTCTCCAGCCTAGTAAGAGGGAAGGTGCATCTCTTAGCACAGCAAAATAAATTGGACAATAAAGACTGGATCCAGTGCTTTCTGAAGACAGTGGAAAACATGTGTCAGAAATAACAGGATTAGAACTGTAAGGAAGAAACATTCTCAGTCCTGAGATGAATTGGCATATCACAACTCGGCACAGGTCCTTACAGCTAAATATTCAAACCCTACCCCTTTTGGTGGCCTTATCATATGTCCAATTGTGAATGGCTCCTGGCCTGCAGCAAGCCCAAACTGTACCCAGGTACTGTCTGGAAAAATGCTATCTAGCCCAGAACTGTGTCAAAAACTTAACAATATGGGTGATTGCATGCCAGTGCTTGAGCTGGTGTCCTGGATCTGTTTGGTCTGCTAATGTAGCCAAAGCATCCTGTGGATCATCTCAAGAATCCTTTTCCCTACCTTCCCCAGGTGTTTAAATCCAGAAACACTTAGTACCAGAGTTTAATGAATGTAAGTCATGAAGACTTCAAAGTAAAAATCAAAATCTATGTCCCACAAATAAGCAATTTCTGTCCTTCTGCCAGGAAGAGTAAATAAATAAATAAATAAATAAATTAACCAGACAAAATGTTCCAAAGATGTACAAATCAGTATTTTATTGGATGAAGCAGAAAAATGTGTTTCAGTGAGGCAAGGAGTGTATTAGTAACAGTCCTTATCTTCCATCAGAGAACAGCTAGCTGGAGCGTCCCTGAAGGAAAGAGAGACATCTATGTGGCAGCCAAAGTCCAAAACATCTTCAGCTTTATGGGGGGAAGACAGCATCTTTAACTCCCGTCTAGACCTAACCAGCAATCTGTGAAGTTGCATCATCTACTTCCTGCGCAATGCACCACTTGCCATAAGAACAGATGTCCTGGGTCAGATCAAAGGTCCATCTAGTCCAAAATCTTTTCTCTGACAGTGGCCAGTAGCAAAAATGTTAATAAATAGGAATGGGCGAAAATCAAAAGCAGGGATCTGAACAGCCATGAACTTTGAAATCCAAATCCTCAGTCAGGTCCTAAATTATTCAAAGAGTTTCTATCCCTAAAACAGGTCCAGTCAATCCCCTCCCACTACCGCAAACTCTATCTGAAGGCACTGAATTTGGTGTGTGTCAGTGGGTGTGAGTGGAAAGAGGCAGGAAGCAAAGAGATGAATTCCACAGCTTGAACTCCATGCTTTGTAATAAACATTGCTTTTAAAACATCGTGGAATTGGCCCAAGAGAGTTGAATCGTTCTGCTGTTTGTTTCAATAATCTATTAAAGACATACATACTTGCATATTCTCTCACTCTCCGTCTTTTCATTTTCTGACCAGCTGGATAAATGTTGATAACATAGTAAATATTCCTATTTTTAAAAAAGCTCCATACCTCAATGATGTGCATTTATAGGATTATTAGACTTCTTCATGACATAATATAAACTCTTCTGCCAAAGGATGGACTTGATGTGAAGGCCAAATTTTAACTGGAAACACCCTTGTTTTTGCAGCAGCAGAATGCCACACACTGTGTGTGGGAAGACTCTTGTCCAAGTTGGCCTTGCAGGGATTACTGAAATATGAATGCTGTTCCTAAAGAACTGCACTTGAAAATACTCTGATCACTTGTATAGTTGTGGATTAGTTTGATTAAAAATACATATAGGCATCCGTCCTCTGGATAACTGGAGTACGTAGCGGAAACAGGATGCCAGAGATGCGTAGATTCTCCCAAAATGGTGTTTCTGGTGCTGTTATTTACATTATAATCATCATCACAGAGTTTCATTTTCACTGATCACACCCATAAATGAAAGCCAAGTGTGCTCAGTTTGTTCACCGCTGCCAGTAATGAATCTCAGTCTTAACTTCAAGCACGAATTGTCTTCTCAGAATAAACCAACAAAATTCTTCTATTTCAAACTCAGTTACAATCACAATCTTTTGCACCTGCAGCGATAAAGGGACCTAAGAAAGCCATTTTTCCCTGAGAAAGCAGCTCCCACTATGGCAAAGGGAGGGAAGATCTGTTTACATGAGTGACTGAGGAATAGGCAGGCGTGGGCAGGGACAGGTCTCTGACTCCCCTTACCCCAAATGGCCCAAACAGGTTGGCCACAGGATCAACAGGGGCACGTAAGAGTCCATTTTTTCACACAGAAGGAGGTAACATCTCTTCCTTCTGAGCAGGAATAAGCTTTCAGTCCCCTGCCACATGTACACACTCCTGTAAGGATAGCGTTTGTTCATGGCCTGGAAGACGCCTTAGCATTGAGGTTTCAATTCTTTGCTCATCAAAAGGCACCTTCCAACAGCTTCTCCTTTCACCGTTTCAATTCTCCTGCAGCTTTCAGGTCTAGGAGACCGACAACCAGACACCGGAAAGCATTTCAACAAAATGTTTACTAATGCAAAAAAACTAGCAGCAAGCCATGCATCTTTATGTAATGCCCGTGAACTCAAATCAATGAAAATTTCAGTTCCTCTATAAACGTTTCAGCCAGCTCTGAGCAATATACAGCTGACATTTCCTTTACTGCAGGAAGCACTAACCAGCAACAAAGGTTTCAGTCCAAACTATTATGTTAATAGAGCAACAACAGAGCGCTGTGCCATCTAGCTGACTTCCAGAGGTCACCTGGCAGGTGCCACACCTGGCACGGCAGTTTGCACTGATGCTGCTTATGTTGCAAAGACAGAAAACTCAGGAGTCACCAGGGGTAAACTACGGAGCCGACAGGCAAAGGAGAAGGACTTCTGCTCTAAAGGTCTAAGTAAAGCACTGATGGTTCTGTTCGAGTCTCTAAAAGTTTACTGTCCCCCACATTTTTGAATTTTCAGTAGAAGCTAAAGCTTTTCAGCCCTGTCCTTAACCACTCTATAAAAACAGTGGGGGATTGACTTGGCTTAACTTACGTGAAGGGAACGGGGCTAGCTTTCCAACCTGGCAGTGTCTCTCCTTCGCTTGGCGAAGCCAAGTGGGCTGCCAGCAAGCCCCAGGTGTGCGCCACATGAGCAGGTGAAGAAAATAAAAAATGTTTATGTGCATTGCGATGACAGTTCTGAGTCCATATAAAGCATAATACATGACAAGGAGTGTGGCTATCCCAAGATACTAACATTCCTCATGTGCACAAACAGGCAGAAATCCAAAGGCACTATGCCTTCGTCTTCTTGGAAAATTCATTCGACTGTTGCTCTTTTGCATGGATTTTTATTTTATTTTTTTAAAGTTGTTTTCTCTGCTAAACTTACTTTTTTTTTTATAATACATTTAAATTTTTCTCAAAATAAGCAGCAAGGAACTGCTTTACAAGAAGACAGGATCTCATACTGCATTTACACAACTGCATCAATTTAAGTGAGATCAGAATCAAGCACAGATAGGTCCTTTCAAAACCACTAATTAAACCACCCTTTGAAACCAAAGTTTAAATTGGAACTGTCCCTGTGACGAAACCCTCCATGCTTATATAGCTCAAAGAAGAAATATCTAACGCACAGCTTCCTTTGAGACAGTAACGAAGCTCGTGAAGGGTCTGGAGCACAAGTCTGATGAGGAGTGGCTGAGGGAACTGGGGCTGTTTAGCCTGGAGAAGAGGAGGCTGAGGGGAGACCTCATCGCGCTCTACAACTGCCTGAAAGGAGGTTGTAACGAGGTGGGGGTTGGTCTCTTCTCCCAAGTAACAAGTGATAGGACAAGAGGAAACAGCCTCAATTTGCACCAGGGAAGGTTTAGATTGGATATTAGGAAAAATGTCTTCACTGAAAGGGTTGTCAAACATTGGAACAGGCTGCCCAGGGCAGTGGTGGAGTCACCACCCCTGGAGGTATTTAAAAGACGTGTGGATGTGGCATTTAGGGACACGGTTTAGTGGTAGACTTGGCAGTGCTAGGTTAACGGTTGGACTTGATGATCTTAAAGGTCTTTTCCAACCTAAACGACTCTATGATTCTATTCTATGATTCTATGTGACACTCCACCAACTTTTAGGAAGTGTCCCAAGTTGATAGTCTGTTGATAAAAAGCCTATGTACAACCAAAGCCAAGTGAACTTTTTGTGAAAAAAGGAACCTTCTTGCCCTGTGTTCCCATGAGAGGAGGCAAGAGGTTTTTTTCTTTAAAGAACCATTCTGATTGTATTTGTGGTGTATCTTGAACAAAACCTCTTCTCTTGGGCAAATGGGAATTTATATTATATGAACACCAACATCTATCCACTAACGCACATTCTATCAAATTAAAAAGAGTGATTTTAAAAATGTATGCTAGATATGGCAGAAATACAACAACCAGCAGACCAGACCACCAGAGTCTCTTTGGTACTTATATGACTCTATAAACAGTGAGAGAGAAAGAGATAAAGATGCTTTACATGTGACATGAGGAGATGCAGCCTCATATATTAAACCTCAGGATATTTTATATACCAAACTATTTCAGTTTGGTACATGCTGAAACTTTCTGTTAAGGTTAACATAAGAAAATCACAAATCCAACTAATTCAGATTCTAAAATGGGGTTTTGGAGTTGAAGATAATGTTTGTTGTTAGGTATAGAAGAATCTTTCTTTTTTTTATCTTAAAGTATACGGTGAAATTTTTAAAAAGTATCCAAAACAGTCATACACCTGCTTGATTCAATGCCTGCTTCCAGTATGCTTGTTGGCATGGGGGGGGTGTGTATGTGCATGAGCAAAAGCAAGAGAGAGTGAGAAAGAGCATGTGTATGTGTATGTTTTTCTCTTATCAAGCAGGGACATAAATTTCAGCCACAAGAATGGGATCATACTAGGTTTAAGTTGAACAACAGAAAACAAAACTGGCCTCTTAAGATTTTATTACCATCTTCACTTTTAAAAAAAGAATATCCTTTAAATTGTAATCTACAAAGTAAATGGAGTATATATATCTAGAACTGTATCTGTTTTAGAAACATGAAACAGCCCTACACTTCAGGTTGGGAGGTAGAGAGCTGGTGGCTTCCAACCAAATGAGTTACTAGCTACATTCTGTTTCCTGAACGTGCACTGGCTGCTCTGCTCTGTGGATTGTTACCAGCTTCAGCATTTTTTAAATATTTCCCATTACCCTTTATTTGATATTTTATGCTTCCCCTCATAAACCCTTTAAGCAGATTAATTGTGCCTGTGATGTTTGTTTGTAAGTACAGCTGCTCTTCCTTCCAGTTTGTTTTATAATTGTGATGTCTCAAAGATATCCTCATAAAACTGACGGGTGGATCTGCAAACAACCAGAGTTTTATCAGAAAGGAAATCCAGATTAAAGTTATTGGAGAAAACATTTGAGTAATGCTCAATGTTTAAAAAAAAAAAAAAAAAGGCACAAAAGAAAATAAGAAAAATCCATAACTTCAGCTACATGTTTATTACATATACTAAATGCTGTTAAATCTGTAGTTTACTTTGTTCAGAATGCACACATTTCTGTTCTGGTAAAGTAGGATGTCTTAGAACAAATAATAAAACCAACCTCAAGAGTCTAAGAGTAATACTAATTGGTTCAGGGGCTGTCATGCTGTACCTCCAACCAGTGCTATATTTCAGGATTCTTTTGGTTATTAGTTGGAAAGGATGGGTGAGGTTTCAGACCAAAGCAATTGCTAACTATAAAACCAGATCAAATAAAGGCTTCAGTTTGAAAGAGCACCTTTAAAGTCCATTTGTGAGATACACTGTTCAGCTGTTAAATGTCTTGTAAGTTTTCCAAGAACTTTGGTGAGCTTTCTTCATAAAATCTATATTATTTTCATTGAAGATTAATGATAGGCTTATTAAAAAATCAAAAACTTGGAGAAGTTTTCCGTGATTATGAGCAAGGGTCATCACACTACATTACTTTGGAATGTTTTTATAAGCTTTGTCAGTAAAACTACACTTTAAAAAAATCTATAGACCAACTTTTTCAAGTCTGTTTTTCATTTTTAAAGGATGCAATCTATTTTTTCTCGTTCATTTACAAGTACGTGCACAATAGCAAAATATCATTTTCAGTTCCATCCACACAGTGTCATTGGATCTAATTTCATTATCATCTGTAACTGAGCAACCATGGTCAAATCGACATGGCTACGCAGGTATAAGACAGGGAGGATTCTGCCTGCAAACTAGCACAGGTCTGCACATTGCAAATGAAGACAGAGCATGTACAGAGGGAAAACAGACCCTGATCCTCCACTTCGTGGCACAGAGATGGGCTGCTGCCCTGTGTTGGTCTGACCCAATGCAGGATAAAGGGTGCAGAGTCCCATATGGCTGCCAGAGTGGATTTGTGTTTCGGGATGCAGAACTTTCATAAAACAAACAAGAAACCCTTTGGGGCTACTACAGGTAGTAAAGAATGCCACAGGAAGCAACCAACGTGAACCAGGGAACGAACAGTCCTGCTTGCCCCTTGACAGACAATCAGGGCGCAGTGCTTTCAACGCCTGCTGCAGTACTTTGCTTTCTTTTCCTGCAGAGTAAGAAGTTGTATCGACTGCTGTTATGTGGTAGAGTCAAGCAACAAAACAAACAAATAGAGGTGTCCAGGACGGGGGTCTGGTTAGCGACCTGACTTCTCCTTGTTCCCTGCCTCGATGATACAGGATTACTCTGCCTTTTACCAGGCAGCTGTCTACAACTGTTGTCTCTATCTGTTTAAATGGACTCAGGAATCAGAAAGTGTTTTAGGTAAAAGCATAAGCCAAGTTTCCCTCAATGCCCAGTTTGAGATATTCTAAAAGAAGGTGAAAGCCAAGAAAGTCAGCTCCTCTAGGACATGCAAAACGGGCACTCAAAATGTAATTAGCTACCTGAAAGTCCTGGTCACAGTGGCCTGGGTTCATGCCGTACTGGGGCAGCATGGTCATGAATGGGATTGGTTTTGCCTTTGCCCATCAGTCAGTGCAGACAGGTATCTGCAGAAAGCGATTCAGGTCTTAGAGAGCAATTCAGATGCTGAAGGAGACCAAATTACTCCTGGTGGTGCCTATTTCTCCAGTAATTAGAAAGAGAACAAACTGTGGCTGTGATCCTAACAGGCACCTTAATTTGGTTACCTGAATCCAGGCCTCTGTGATTAAATATCTTTCTTTAAACGTATGTAACTTAAGTAACCACCTGTAATGGTATGCATATTTTTAAACAACTTCTTAAAGCGCAAAGTCATCAATCATTGCTACAGCGCGCAACATTCAACAAAGAATATAATTTAAAACAAAGACTTCTATCACTTTTACCCAGCGGAAAATTAGGACTGAAATGGTAGAAGCACACTGGATCATTTTGGGCAATTCCTATAAGCAATGGTGTCAGGATACCACGTCCTGTTGCTAAGTATCTGAGCTTGAAATGAAGGAAGAAGCATAAACATCCTAAAACATTTTTCTACAAAAAAAAAGCAGTAGTACTGGAATCTGTTCACTCTCTGAGAAAACCCTGTAGTCATCAAGATACCCCTGCAAAGAGCCCTTCCCAGTTTGCCAAAATCAAGGAGATATTTGAAAGAGGAAAAGCGCAGATGTAAACGGTGGTTATGTAAAATCTGTGCTGTGTTTTAGAGGACACAAAACTTTTGTTAGCTTAATAATTAATAAAAACCTTATCTATGAGATTACAATTCCTGAACATACGCCCACTGTTACGCCTGCCCTTATTCAAGGATCTCTCTCCCCCACTGTGAGGAACTGTGTGCGGTTTTCATCCTTTACCTTTCCCTATCCATGTTGCCTTTCTTCCTCTCCAGGTACCAGGGTTTTCCCTCTCCTCCCCAAGCCATGCTGCTCGTGCGTGTGCTCCCCTGTTCCTCCTCTCCTCCAACCAAACACTCATAGAATCATAGAATCATAGAATCACTCTGTGATGCTCAGCTCCGTCTGACCCAGCAGCCCACGTGCCCCTTCTCTGGCCGGTGGCAAACGCACAGTGGAAGCTGGAAATAAAATCATCTCCGTTACACAACTGGTTCTTCAGTCTCTTCCTTCTGTTCGTAACTGCTAGGTACTTTGCAGCAAAGACAGCAAGGAACAGTTTTTAGAACGCCCAGTAGCTGCCTGTTTTTTACATGAAATCAGTAACATTCTGTCTATTCACACCAAGCAAATTTCTTGAAATTTTGGAATTCATTAGGTATAGCATTTACACATTAGCATATGAAAGACGGAAGCAGAAAAATGACATCAGCTAGAGGAGCAACACCTTATGAATGTTAAACCTCAATTCACATACAATTATTTGCATACCAGGCCTAGAGATACAGAACGAATTTATTGCCTTTTATGAAGCATGGCTCAAACAATTGACAAATCTTATTCTAAAAACTCCAAATGCACATGAAACAAAAATGCCATTATTTCCACTTCAAAGATATTTAACTGAAACAAGGAAGACAAAAGCTAAGGTCACACAGCTTTCCTTAGACTACTGAATTAAAGAGTGCCTGGGCATGTGCCTAGCACCAGAACATGGTTGTTTGCACCATCACCCTGTCAGACGGTCCCTGGTATAGTTTTGGTCTGGGTCAGCTAATACTCCTCCAAAACTGATCCCAAGCACGCTTTGGGGATTAACATGGGTCAGGGACTATTGCCTGTAAGTAGTTTTATTACGATGTCCTGCTCTGGACAGCAGGAGAGTTGAAGGGTGGGATGTGAGCTAGGCCATGCCAGCTGGTTTCGGTGATAGGAAATGGGTGCCAGCAGCATTTGTTTTCCCAGTTAGAGGCATGGCTGCAAAGAAACAGTGACAGTTATAGGACTCGAACAAATGCAACTCTCTATACATCTGAAATATGCATCTGTATTCACTTTCAAGTCTAAAATGTACACCTCTGACCAAAAACTAAGTGTTCTGTTGCTTCCCAAATGCAAAACACCAAATAAAAACTGAGATAAACTCTCACACTTTGGCTAGTCTTCTAATTACCTGCTAATAAGTATGCCATAGAGTTCTCCATCAGCGTGGCTATTGCAATTGACAATTCATAATGACATGCGTATTTCCCAATACTTCCATGCTGACATTCAGTGATGTTCAATCTGCAGAAGTTTTTCCTGTCTCCATCGCTGCCAAGTTAGGAGCAAATTCCCAACAGGTTCCTAGAGACTGCAAAAGGCAGGCAATTGTACAGTTCTGTGGAAGAGGTGCTGGGGTCCAATACTTTTGCAGCCACCTTCATGGTCTTCTCCTTGGTGACACTAATTCCTGCAAAAGTGACAATAGCCTGTGGTCGTCATGCCAATTTAGTCATTATGGTGGTGGACTCTGAAAGCTAGAAGGCAACCTATTATTAACCCTATTCACATAGAGCAGCAATCATTTTGAGTTACTACCAACCTAAGCCAGATTTGAACTGCTGACCAAGAAGTGAAAGGCTTTGTATCCTATTACCAATATCCTAAATCATCCAGCCTCCCCTGCAACTATATTTTTTGGATTATTATGTAGGAACAATAATAGAATACCCCATAAACAGGTTCTTTAGATATTCAAACATGTCAGGTTGTACTTTCTACATTTTCAGATAATTGTGGAGTAAATATTTGTTAAATGAAGTATTTTACATCTGTCTTGGACCAAAGCGATCTTTCTGTCAGTAATACCACTGAACACTTGTAAAAGTATGCCGGCCATTACAGAGTTATGCACTCTTGGCAAATACAGTCTTTGAACTCATGTTACTGTGCTGCCAATAAAAAATATGTTCTTTTTTATCAACTGGATGTCTTTCAATTATACAATCATTGTCTGACAGAAAAGCAGTTGAAATAGATTTTAAAAAATCCTTTTTTTTAATTTCACACCAGTTGGCAAAAGGTTGACGTTTGTTTGCCTAACTCTCAAAGAGACATTTGGTGTAGTTCAACAGTACAGAGAAAATACTGTATAAAGATCAAAAGGAAAAAAAGCATGCACACTTTCCTATGAAAGACAACACATGGTCCTCGCAGAAGGAAATGCTTCATTTCTTTCCCATACATCAGAGCTAGTCCTTCACCTCATCATTATGTTCATCTGCAGTCAAAGTGAATGGTGCTGGAGCTGGAGGCCTGGGCTGACCAATGTTTTCATAACCCATTTTAATCCTGTAGAACACCAAAAGCAAACATCTAAAAAGCAACTGTGCTTGTAACCCCAGTCTGTTAGAATAAAATAGCTGGTTCAGTCTAAACTGCCGTTATACAGACACTCATATATGCAGCCTAATTCAGACTACACTTAAAATTACTAAATTATCTTTCCTATCACTGTAATCACTGAAACTCAGTGAAATTACTTTTCAAGGAGATAATAGCATTCAAAACACCCACCACCATCTATTCAGAACCACACATGACAGCATGGATGCATTTTGTGTTCCACCATGCTACCACACTTTATTCATTCCAACACAACCTCCCACATACCCAATATCTGCACAAACTTTACTTCATCCCTAGGTTTACAACCAACAAAATACACTTCCAATATTAAAGACATGCTGAGGTGTCCCCATCTCTGAAATACATGCAGCTCCATCATTTTTTACAAGCAATGCTAATTTTTTTGTTTGCACTCTGAAAGTTAGTTTAAACTACATCCCTCCTATGAAGAAAGGACGCGCTTTTAATTGTCATCCACGTAATCACCCTCTCTGTCTACTCTTCTTTCTGCGTGCAGTTATGCTAGTAATTGCCTGACTGACATGTGATTGCACTGATATGGAATGCACTTGATAACCCTTTATTGTAATTTGTTTTTCTTTTTTAATGAGGGAATGTCTCTTTCTCTTTATGGGTCTTTTCTCTTTGCACTGCCCAAGAGCACCAAGAAACTCTTTTCTGCCACATGTATTATCCTACTTACTTTCCGCATTGTATCACTTTTTGAAATTTTCCCTTTCCAGGTGCAAGGTCCCACCTCATTTCTTCTCCCCAACTCATACCACTTAGTCAATACTTTTTCATCAGCCACCTGCCTCAATGTTGTTCAGGTTCCTTTTTTCTCCTTGCATCCTCCTCTATACAGCTACTATAATTATCTTTCAATGATCCGATTAGTAGAAGGTGTGAAGACACCTCAGGTCCTGCCCATTTGTGCTAGATGGATTTGTTAGTCAAATCAGATACTTTTATCTTCCTTTCAGTCTTGTTCTCAGATTAGAACATGCACATTGATAACTTTCCCACATGGTGTCTATTTTTCACCATACCTTTGAGCCCCGATGAGCTGTTTCTTTTTCGGTGTATACAGACAGTTAAGTATGCTGCAGTGGCCCACTAGCATGGGAAATACTAATTCCAAAATACCAACCAGCTCTCACATTTTAATCCTGCTGAGGGGAAAGCTTCCCTGATGGGCTGCTCTATCCACTTTTTGACCTCTCCCAGAAAGAATTACTTAGGGTCTTCTGTCTCCTGGGAAGATGATGCTGTTTCAAGGGTAGTGAAGGTAGAGAGAGGAAGGAAAGTCTCCAGAAGCCCAAGACAGCCGCCTCTCTTCCCACCTCTGCTGTGATGCATGGGAAAACTATACTTCTTTCTTCATCCCACTGTCTTTTGCTCATGGCAACATTCCCTAGAGAAAGGAATAGTTACTTGATCCACCTATAGGTGTGGGAGAGGAAGATGCTATAGCTGAAACAGAGGTAAGTCTGAAGGAAGGATGGGTAGAAGGAGTAGGCTGAATATACTTGGGATTGCTAGGAGACATATATTAAGGAGACTATATGATCAAAACTGCTTTACACAAAGATTTGGATTCACTGAGGGCTGAAGTATATATCCTTTATGTCTTTAGAGTTGTCTTTAGACAACTCTGATATCAAAATTTCTAACCCTGACAGAGTATTTTTGTGGTTCTGACTCAGGATTTTAAAAACTCTGGACCCAGGTACCTCTTTATATGAGAGAGAGAGATTTGAAGGTGTCATAAGCATTCTGTAACACATGTAGCACATGACAACTCCCAGGTAGCAGTAGACACTCTAGAAATCAGCATTTACAGAGAGCTATTCACCTAAGCCCCAAGTCCTCCTTTGAATATGCCTGTCTATTCCTATTGCATATGACAGAAACTGTAGGGCAACGAAAAACTGCAGGGCAACTTTTGGCAATTGGATACCTAAATTAAGCACATCAGTAAAATGCCTGTAATTAGACAAGATGAAGCTAAACCTTAGAGTAACAGTCATCCATGAAGAATGATTAATCCCACCTACCTAAGATACCCACATTACCTCTGACCCTGCCTATTTTGCTGTCTTGTATCTACAGAGAGTATAGATTACTACATTTATATTTGAAATATTCATCTTAAATTGTCTTGTTGACAGGAGAAATAGACTCCTTCAAAGAATGATTCACTTAACTTAAAGGTCTGTTTTGGTAACTGCATCCTAAAAGTCTCTGTTCCTCTCCACTGACTATAGGAGGAATTTTGATGATTTGCTCAGACTTGTCTGCATTATAGCTACCTACATTTGGCTATATGAATGCTGTCCGAGGTATCTACATCCTTTGACAGGAGGCTTGTGGAATTTAAAAAGCCAGAATCACATCACCTGATCCTCCTCAAATAACATACTGCAGCTCTACCAATAAATCTACAGCCATAAAGGGCCCAGCTCCAAACTTTTCCTCATTCTTATAACTTCTTTGTAACTAAAAAACTTTTCCATCCTTGTAATATACTTATGTCATGAATCACTGGAGATCCTACCTTTCTTGTTTCTTTTATGGCATTTGCTGTGAGGCAGGCTCCTTGATAGTACAGCCCTCTGTTCTGCACAGCTCAGTGGTCCAAATGGATGCAGTGGTCACCTAAATGATTAGACCAAACAATTAATTAATGATTAGGCATGTTCCTTCTACAGTAACTCAGCACAAAAGCTCAAATACACTGTGGGAAATAGAAAAAGTATCACATTGTGTTCTGATCCATTATGTCTTCTATGGGCACTTTCCATACTTTACTCATTAGATACGAGACACCCTGATGATGGAAAGAAGAAAGAAACAAATGCAGAGGATAATCCTGCCAAGTGCTGAAAGGTGTTGGGCATCCAGTGAGGTTTTATAGCGAATGATTACTATGGACATTCTGCATCCATCAAGACTAAGTTCATATGAAATGTGCTTTATCTGTATCTGTATAACTTGTGTGCATATGGCCATCAGGTTCCAGGGGAACAGAATCTCCCCAAGAAATTGTCTTTCCAAGAAACACACAATAGAAATGTTACTTCAAGTCTTCCATATCCATCATTTTGAATAGTGAATTGACCTGAATAAATTTAATATTTATGAGATATACAATCTGTGGAATGGGGTTTCTTTTCACTTTATGATTGAAGAAGTTTTATTATACTCTGGCTTGCAATGTCAACCCTCAAATAAAGGCAAAATGTGCCAATTTTTGAATTAAAAATATTAATTATGAGCAACAATTCAGGTGAATTTTTTAATGTATTTTACCAATTAAAACAAAGGAGAGCAAAAGTCAAGTAAATGGACATTTTTTAACATTGATATACTTCTGGCTGTTCGCCAACTTTAATAATCTAACCTCTGTTTAAATTAAAATATCGTGTCAGCTTTTAATACAAACCCTACATGAGCTGCAAATTCATAATATGTGTTAAGTCTAAAAAAATCATCATCTATCATTGCACTATTTCAACAGTGGCAGCTGGGTGTTTTTAAAAGGTTCCTATGAACACAGATCTTAGTTTAAATGTAATATTATGTTATATTACTCACACTTGAACTGACCTTCATAAATATCAAATCCTTACAATTATAAGTCCTGACATTTAATACTTTCCTGCAGACTAAGTGGGACCATGTTACATTATAAGGTCACTTGTCATTTGCAGCTTTTAGAGAAACTTATCATTTTAATGAAGACACTAACTCAGACACATACAGTAATGAAATTGTGGACAAACATACTTCAGATTGGCTCAAGGGTGCATATTCTCGCTGCACCATACAGCACTGAAACACTTTAAAAATGCCTTGCTAGTTCACTGCCCATCTGTATTAACAAGCAGCATATGCTTTGCATTGTTACCATAGGAAATGACTTCTTAAGTGGTCCTAGTGAACACAGAAGGGTTAACCCTTCCTGCTTTCCTGGGATGAAACTAATAGGCTTCCCCAAAGGGCTGCTTTCCCCAAGCAGTAAGCAGGGAATTGCTCTTGCTCACTTAACCATTCAGCCAAGCAACTGGGCAAAACATCAGATTGATCCAAGAATGTGTTGTACACATAAGCCTAAATTATACCACTTCTCTTAACTTTAAGTGCTTTACCGAGCCACCTACACTCTGGGCTCCCTCTAGAGCGAATAGCAAGTTAGAGGCACCTCTGGGCAGCAATTCAACCCAGCTAAGAGTGGAACACCTTGAATAAAAGACTGAAAATTCTAGCAAAAGCAAAGGCAAAACATGGTTAATTTCAATGCACGGACATTTCATCTTACTTTGACCCCAGACCTGTTCCAATGCCTGTAATATTCAGGTCCAGATGACCACAGAACAACAGTGGAAGAAAGAGAGAATGTTTTCTTTCTTGTGTTCTCTGCAATCAAGTTCCTGCAGATCTTCCTAATATAAACTCACAACCATGTTTCTGATACTGTATTTGCATTTGCTTTTGTATTTGTGGGAGAAAATAGTACAATACCCACAATAAGTAAGTATGTTACGTTATGGGTCATGAAGAATATGGTAGAACCACAAATACATATAACCAACACCCTAGAGCTAGAAACGTCATGCTAGATTGCCTCTGTCTTCAAGCTGCCCTTCCACAGCAGATATTATAACCTTTGTGAAATTTTCTGCTATCCACCTGCTTTTTTATAGATCAACTTTCAAACAATATTAACCTTCACTTAGCAAAAAGCCCTCCAAAAGCCCCCAAAACACAGCTATTAAATAAATGTATGACATGAGAAGAGAGAGAGAGAGAAAATACCTAAAAAGAAGAATGAGAGATCACTATTTTTCACACCATTTTCTTTGCTTTCCAGACTTTCATCTATCACCAATAACAAGAGTGGAATGGATAACAAAACAGACTAGAAACATGTCAGAGATGTGTCTCCTGCATGAAAGCAATATCATTCTTTTCACATTAGCATGACCTGTATACTGATAGGATTTCCAGATGTGCTTAAATTGGTGATAGAAAAACTTAAATCGGTCTAGAAATGGAGTCACATCAATGTGCAGACATGATAATTCTTTCATATAGTGATCAAAGTGGTGATCATTATCATTTGAATAATGTAGAGCACCCAGTCCAACAGATACTTTTGGAAACATCTTGGACCCATGTATATCCCATTGACTTTGTGCACCTGAATGGCTTCTTAAATAAGGGTGCCAGTCATCCTGGGATCACTCTAAGTCAGCAGAGAGAAAGAATTGCCTTCAGGCTACTTCTATACATGGAGCCACGGCATGAACACATGCACTACAGCTTGACCATGCAAATTATTAAGTCACTAGTCCGTGGAGTATGCTGAATCAGATCAACTTGTACTCTCCCAGACAATTTCAGAATTATCATAGGCCAAGGACATTTTGCCATGGGCAGTTTCAGCATGGCTATCTTGTTTTGGAAAATAAGAGAATTTGATAATATGGATATTATCAAAGAGTACCAGCTGGCCTAGAGACCAAAGAGGGAACCTTGGCATTATGTAATTTACTAGTATACATAGCCCTAGGAGGGCAGTTCAGGTAGGATGCTTGCTGACTTTTCCCTGGAATTGTCTAACTCCTCATCAGAGACGCCTACACTGATCACTATCCCAACTTAAGGGCTTTAGATAAGTAATATAACAACACCACTGACAAACAATGAAAATATAGTCTATAATTAGGTCTAACACATCTGGCAGCTGTCATCTTCCAGAACTGGGACAGAAAACCAGGAACAATTTCAAGCACAAAATCCGTTTCACAGCATCATCTAACTGCAATCCTGAAACTGGCAAAAGAAATCTCAGGGAAGATCCTTTTTTCAGTGTTTTTTATTTTCCCACTTAAAGAGATGCCTTTTGTGAGCCTCACAAAAGAGCTGCCTACCATTCACCTTTACATATCTCAGCAACTTTGGCACACCCACCAATATTTTGAATACCAACTCCTGTGCATAACTTTGAAATACTGCAACACTGGGCACTATAATGACTCCTTCCCATTCTGGATCTGGTCCTGAGTATCCAACAGCAAGAAATCAAGTAAGGACAATTTATTACCCAATGGCACGGCTTGACCAGTGACATATAGGGATATAGGACAACTGACTGGCTCCTTTCTTATGACCTTCTTTTCCCATAGGAGCTAATTGAACTGATCAGGTAGAAAGTAGGCCTATGTTCCTACACTTCAGGGATGGCATATCACTGAAGACAGGGTGCACTGACTGGGAAAGCCCTAGGAGTTCGTGGTTACAGCGTTATCCCTCAACACTTCACTCTTAACAATGTGCAAGGCATGATCTAGCCCTCAATGTGCTGTACCGTGCTGTGTTAAAATAATGAGGAGAGATTGCACATTTCAAGTCCTATAGGTGATTGATACCTGTGTAATTTTATACCGCTGCCAATAAAGCAAGCAAGTCCTGTGTCTGAAACAGTTTTTAGATGAATGTATGTATATAGCTACTTAGTAAGGAAACCACATCCAAAAAAGCTGGATACGTATTAAATTTTGAATGTTTTATGTTGTACATTAAAAAATACTGTCATTCCAGATAAAAAAGGGTCTGATCTTCAAGTACTCACCAGGTTCTAAATGGAGGTAAACTGTAACATTTATATGAAGAATAACAGTACGTTGAAACAGAAGACAGGTAAATTGATGCTGCAGTGTTTACTGCAGTATTTGTTACAATAAACCTAAGGTTCTCATTCTCCCCTAGGAGTTACATCTCCCATAAATTTGAAAAGACCCATTAAAACCCCAACTCAGAATAAAACCAATCAAAATAGCCGAAGGAACTGAAACAAGATGCCTTAGGCTGGAATAATTACACTATAGCTTCTATTGCAGGCTTCCTGACAACTTTTTAGTTAATTCCATTTCTCACAGTCTTCCACTATTATTTATATCGAAGGTGTGAGCTTTGTGCAAATAAAGCAATTCAGTGTTTATATAATTAAAATCATAGAATCATAGAATCATAGAATCATTAAGGTTAGAAAAGACCTCTAAGATCATCGAGTCCAACTGTCAACCCAACACCACCATGCCCACTAAACCATGTCCCTAAGCGTCTCATCTACACCTCTTTTAAATACTTCCAGGGATGGTGACTCAACCACTTCCCTGGGCAGCCTGTTCCAAGGCCTGACCGCTCTTTCAGTAAAGAAGTTTTTCCTAATGTCCAGTCTAAACCTCCCTTGGCGCAACTTGAGGCCATTTCCTCTCGTCCTATCGCTTGTTACTTGGCAGAAGAGACCGACCCCCATACAACCTCCTTTCAGGTAGTTGTAGAGCGCGATGAGGTCTCCCCTCAGCCTCATCTTCTTCAGGCTAAACAGTTGTACTTTACCATCAGTATTTGTGTCAGACATTAAATCTGAATTGCACTCATAGGCAGGTTGAAGAAGAATGGGGAGATCCAAGGAGTGATAGATTCCTCAAAAAAAAAAAAAAAAAAAGAGAACAGAGAAACCAAAGACTGAAGAAGAGGAAGCAGGATGGTTGTGATAAAACATATAATGCTCATACAATGGGTATGACCCTCACCAGTAATCCTTTTCTTTTTTTTTTTAACCATCAGACAAAGGAAGAGCAACGATGAGTACATAACTAAAACTTCAAATTCCTTCAGCTTTTGCATGGCAAGCCCTCTAAGTCTGCTATTGCTAATTATCATTACAGGAGTCATCAGTCTGAAGATGAACAAAATTTCTTCTTTTGGTTGCAATCCAAAGTCAAATATGGGTATAGCCTAATTATAGCTTAATGACAGTCCTACTTACAATGAGATTGGTTCATCAAAAAAGATTATCCAGTGGTTTATACCTTCAGAATGTCTCAAAACTATCTCCATCAACAAGACTCTTTGCCTGGCAGTCATAACCCTGAATTACTGAAAATGCCATCAGCAGGATAACAGAATAATATTTGTGCTTAAACATAACTGTTTTTCTGCATCAGCACGTGAAAACGTACAAAATGGACTTTAAGCTTAACCCTGTGTATCCTACTCTCTCTTCTTTTATTTTCCCCTTTAAGTAGTGATGCTGTGAGGTGATGTGAGATCTTGCATTTCCATTCACAGCAGAGGACTCCATGGTGTGCTCTGACTTGTGACCCTTATCCTTGCCACACATCCTTGCTTAGGAGCATGATCACTTTGGACAGCCTGCTGTGCCCCACACTGGGATTTACAGTAGCACAGACTAAATATTATCCATTTAAACTTATACCTAGAGATCCCAAGCAAGCAAAGCTGGACACATTTCCTTCTTGGCTCCTAATATTGGAATAAACTAACATGA